>NW_025537002.1:0-44084 GCF_020615455.1 Coregonus clupeaformis
AAAAAGTATTTAGTCAGCCACCAATTGTGCAAGTTCTCCCACTTAAAAAAGATGAGAGAGGCCTGTAATTTTCATCATAGGTACACGTCAACTATGACAGACAAATTGAGAAAAAAAAATCCAGAAAATCCCATTGTAGGATTTTTATGAATTTATTGCTAATTATGGTGGAAAATAAGTATTTGGTCACCTACAAACAAGCAAGATTTCTGGCTCTCACAGACCTGTAACTTCTTCTTTAAGAGGCTCCTCTGTCCTCCACTCGTTACCTGTATTAATGGCACCTGTTTGAACTTGTTATCAGTATAAAAGACACCTGTCCACAACCTCAAACAGTCACACTCCAAACTCCACAATGGCCAAGACCAAAGAGCTGTCAAAGGACACCAGAAACAAAATTGTAGACTTGCACCAGGCTGGGAAGACTGAATCTGCAATAGGTAAGCAGCTTGGTTTGAAGAAATCAACTGTGGGAGCAATTATTAGGAAATGGAAGACATACAAGACCACTGATAATCTCCCTCAATCTGGGGTCCACGAAGATCCCACCCGTGGGGTCAAAATGATCACAAGAACGGTGAGCAAAAAATCCCAGAACCACACGGGGGGACCTAGTGAATGACCTGCAGAGAGCTGGGACCAAAGTAACAAAGCCTACCATCAGTAACACACTACGCCGCCAGGGACTCAAATCCTGCAGTGCGAGGCGTGTCCCTGCTTAAGCCAGTACATGTCCAGGCCCGTCTGAAGTGCATTTGGATGATCCAGAAGAGGATTGGGAGAATGTCATATGGTCAGATGAAACCAAAATATACAACTTTTTGGTAAAAACTCAACTCGTCATGTTTGGAGGACAAAGAATGCTGAGTTGCATCCAAAGAACACCATACCTACTGTGAAGCATGGGGGTGCGGAAACATAATGCTTTGGGCTGTTTTTCTGCAAAGGACCAGGACGACTGATCCGTAAAGGAAAGAATGAATGGGGCCATGTATCGTGAGATTTTGAGTGAAAAACCTCCCTTCCATCAGCAAGGGCATTGAAGATGAAACGTGGCTGGGTCTTTCAGCATGACAATGATCCCTAAACACACCGCCCGGGCAACGAAGGAGTGGCTTCGTAAGAAGTATTTCAAGGTCCTGGAGTGGCTCTAGCCAGTCTCCAGATCTCAACCCCATAGAAAATCTTTGGAGGGAGTTGAAAAGTCTGTGTTGCCCAGCGACAGCCCCAAACATCACTGCTCTAGAGGAGATCTGCATGGAGGAATGGGCCAAAATACAAGCAACAGTGTGTGAAAACCTTGTGAAGACATACAGAAAACGTTTGACCCGTGTCATTGCCAACAAAGGGTATACAACAAAGTATTGAGAAACTTTTGTTATTGACCAAATACTTATTTTCCACCATCATTTGCCAATAAATTCATCAAAAATCCTACAATGGGATTTTCTGGATTTTTTTTTCTCATTTTGTCTGTCATAGTTGACGTGTACCTTTGATGAAAATTACAGGCCTCTCTCATCTTTTTAAGTGGGAGAACTTGCACAATTGGTGGCTGACTAAATACTTTTTTTCCCCACTGTATGTATTGAGAACAAGGCTAGGTGTCACATTATGGATTAAACATGTTTGCAGAATTTGACATAGTGGTTCCCAACTTGACTTCTTTGACACATGCTATACAGTGGCTTGCGAAAGTATTCACCCCCCTTGGCATTTTTCCTATTTTGTTGCCTTACAACCTGGAATTAAAATTGATTTTTTGTGGGTTTGTATCATTTGATTTACACAACATGCCTACCACTTTGAAGATGCAAAATATTTTTGGGTGTAAAACAAACAAGAAATAAGACAACAAAACAGAAAACTTGAGCATGCATAACTATTCACCCCCCGAAAGTCAATACTTTGTATAGCCACTTTTTGCAGCAATTACAGATGAAAGTCTCTTGGGGTATGTCTCTATAAGCTTGGCACATCTAGCCACTGGGATTTTTGCCCATTCTTCAAGGCAAAACTGCTCCAGCTCCTTCAAGTTGGATGGGTTCCGCTGGTGTACAGCAATCTTTAAGTCATACCACAGATTCTCAATTGGATTGAGGTCTGGGCCTGAATGTTTCCCTTAAACCACTCAAGTGTTGCTTTAGCAGTATGCTTAGGGTCATTGTCCTGCTGGAAGGTGAACCACTGTTCCAGCTCAAATCTCTGGAAGACTGAAACAGGTTTCCCTCAATAATTTCCCTGTATTTAGCGCCATCCATCATTCCTTCAATTCTGACCAGTTTCCCAGTCCCTGCCGATGAAAAACATCCCCACAGCATGATGCTGCCACCACCATGCTTCACTGTGGGGATGGTGTTCTCGGGGTTATGAGAGGTGTTGGTAAACCCCAGGATGTAGACCACAGTTATCTAGCTGCTGTGGTGATGGTAGTAATACTGGAGGATGTCCTGGGTAAACCCCAGGATGTAGACCACAGTTATCTAGCTGCTGTGGTGATGCCAGTAATACTGGAGGATGTCCTGGGTAAACCCCATGATGTAGACCACAGTTATCTAGCTGCTGTGGTGATGGTAGTAATACTTGAGGATGTCCTGGGTAAACCCCAGGATGTAGACCACAGTTATCTAGCTGCTGTGGGGATGGTAGTAATACTGGAGGATGTCCTGGGTAAACCCCAGGATGTAGACCACAGTTATCTAGCTGCTGTGGTGATGGTAGTAATACTGGAGGATGTCCTGGGTAAACCCCAGGATGTAGACCACAGTTATCTAGCTGCTGTGGTGATGGTAGTAACACTGGAGGATGTCCTGGGTAAACCCCAGGATGTAGACCACAGTTATCTAGCTGCTGTGGTGATGCCAGTAATACTGGAGGATGTCCTGGGTAAACCCCAGGATATAGACCACAGTTATCTAGCTGCTGTGGTGATGGTAGTAATACTGGAGGGATGTCCTGGGTAAAACCCCAGGATGTAGACCACAGTTATCTAGCTGCTGTGGTGATGCCAGTAATACTGGAGGATGTCCTGGGTAAACCCCCATGATGTAGACCACAAGTTATCTAGCTGCTGTGGTGATGGTAGTAATACTGGAGGATGTCCTGGGTAAACCCCAGGATGTACACCACAGTTATCTAGCTGCTGTGGTGATGGTAGTAATACTGGAGGATGTCCTGGGTAAACCCCTGGGATGTAGACCACAGTTATCTAGCTGCTGTGGTGATGGTAGTAATACTGGAGGATGTCTGGGTAAACCCCAGGATGTAGACCACAGTTATCTAGCTGCTGTGGTGATGGCAGTAATGCTGGAGGATGTCCTGGGTAAACCCCAGGATGTAGACCACAGTTATCTAGCTGCTGTGGTGATGGCAGTAATACTGGAGGATGTCCTGGGTAAACCCCAGGATGTAGACCACAGTTATCTAGCTGCTGTGGTGATGCCAGTAATACTGGAGGATGTCCTGGGTAAACCCCATGATGTAGACCACAGTTATCTAGCTGCTGTGGTGATGGTAGTAATACTGGAGGATGTCCTGGGTAAACCCCAGGATGTAGACCACAGTTATCTAGCTGCTGTGGTGATGGTAGTAATACTGGAGGATGTCCTGGGTAAACCCCAGGATGTAGACCACAGTTATCTAGCTGCTGTGGTGATGGTAGTAATACTGGAGGATGTCCTGGGTAAACCCCAGGATGTAGACCACAGTTATCTAGCTGCTGTGGTGATGGCAGTAATACTGGAGGATGTCCTGGGTAAACCCCAGGATGTAGACCCACAGTTATCTAGCTGCTGTGGTGATGGCAGTAATACTGGAGGATGTCCTGGGTAAACCCCAGGATGTAGACCACAGTTATCTAGCTGCTGTGGTGATGGTAGTAATACTGGAGGATGTCCTGGAAGTAAACCCCAGGATGTAGACCACAGTTATCTAGCTGCTGTGGTGATGGCAGTAATACTGGAGGATGTCCTGGGTAAACCCCAGGATGTAGACCACAGTTATCTAGCTGCTGTGTGATGGCAGTAATACTGGAGGATGTCCTGGGTAAACCCCAGGATGTAGACCACAGTTATCTAGCTGCTGTGGTGATGGCAGTAATACTGGAGGATGTCCTGGGTAAACCCCAGGATGTAGACCACAGTTATCTAGCTGCTGTGGTGATGGTAGTAATACTGGAGGATGTCCTGGGTAAACCCCAGGATGTGAGACCACAGTTATCTAGCTGCTGTGGTGATGGTAGTAATACTGGAGGATGTCCTGGGTAAACCCCAGGATGTAGACCACAGTTATCTAGCTGCTGTGGTGATGGTAGTAATACTGGAGGATGTCCTGGGTAAACCCCAGGATGTAGACCACAGTTATCTAGCTGCTGTGGTGATGCCAGTAATACTGGAGGATGTCTTGGGTAAACCCCAGGATTTTAACCACAGCATATAGAGTTAGTATTTTGTCAGGCCTTATATATTCAGATTCACCAATGTCCCTCTTTCTGAGAATATGAAGATACCAACAAAAGGTTGGTTGAACATCACAAAGTAGTCGGTCTATGAAGGAACATATTTTTCTCATGCTATTTTGACTATCAGGGAGGGATTCAACAGTCTTAGTCAAGGGTTTCATAAAATTGGTTTTAAACTGTTCTCACACACACACGCACACACACGCACACACACACACACATACTTGTTAATGTGGTTTATGATGTCAATCAGTTTATAACATGGTTTATGGGAACCCACCTTTCCCATGGTTCTATCAATGAAATGTAATGTTTTATGTAGAAGACACATCTGACTTCAGATTGGTTCATAGGATCATACTGAAGTAACATGCCTGTAAACACATGAGTTGATAGAATTCTCCTCACTCCTACTCTTGAGGAGGGCTGGATGGAGGGCAACTTCAACCTGAAAACAAACACATATTGTCCACATACCCTCTCAGGTTGTACAATGCATTTAACACAACAGTTTTTTGGCACAAATATATTGACCCAACCGTTGTGTCAAATGCTTTGTATATCAGTGGTACAACCTGAGTCTGTACGGGGCCATTAAGGGGAAAATGACACTGAGTATTCAAGCTGTAATTTCAATAAGCTGGAGATTTATAAAGTCATATATTGGTTGGTGGTGACATAAGACTTACTTCTCTTTGAGCTTCTAGTGGAGTATAGAGCCTCAACAACCTCCTAGTGGAGTATAGAGCCTCAACAACCTTCTAGTGGAGTATAGAGCCTCAACAACTCCTCATAGTGGAGTATAGAGTCCCTCAACAACCTCCTGGTGGAGTATAGAGCCTCAACAACCTCCTAGTGGAGTATAGAGCCTCAACAATCTCCTAGTGGAGTATAGAGCCTCAACAACCTCCTAGTGGAGTATAGAGCCTCAACAACCTCCTAGTGGAGTATAGAGCCTCAACAGACTCCTAGTGGAGTATAGAGCCTCAACAACCTCCTAGTGGAGTATAGAGCCTCAGCAGACTCCTAGTGGAGTATAGAGCCTCAACAACCTCCTAGTGGAGTATAGAGCCTCAACAACCTCCTAGTGGAGTATAGAGCCTCAGCAGCCTCCTAGTGGAGTATAGAGCCTCAACAACCTCCTAGTGGAGTATAGAGCCTCAACAACCTCCTAGTGGAGTATAGAGCCTCAACAACCTCCTAGTGGAGTATAGAGCCTCAACAACCTCCTAGTGGAGTATAGAGCCTCAACAACCTCCTAGTGGAGTATAGAGCCTCAGCAGCCTCCTAGTGGAGTATAGAGCCTCAACAGCCTCCTAGTAGAGTATAGAGCCTCAACAGCCTCCTAGTGGAGTATAGAGCCTCAACAGCATTGAGGGTTCAGCCCACAGGATCATGGAGACACGTGACGCATGCTGCCCCACCACGACAGCGTACAGTCAGGTCCAGAATTATTGGCACCCTTGATAAAGATGTGCTCAACAGCATCATGAACTTTACCCAGCACCAGGACATTTTAGCCAGAAACCATGATACAGCAGCTACGCATCAGCACACTGAACCCTCAACCTCTGACCCCTGATTGAGAGAAGAACCCAACAGTCTGCCTCCAGTTTGACCATCATCTCCTCCAGTCTGACAACAGGAACTTCCTACCACAACCAATCATCACAACCTCTGAAAGAAAAACACGCCACTCACACAAACTCAGACCCGTCAGAGCAAGAACTGAACCATCTCAAAGATCATCTACCCCCTACATGACTCAATTACTGAACGACGTCAAAGATCATCCATCCCCCCCTATATGACTCAATTACTGAACCATCTCAAAGATCATCCATCCTCTACATGACTCAATTATTGAACGGCAACTCATAACATCCACAACAATAGTTCCCTAAACGTATGTTGCATGAATGTTCCTTTTGTTTTTATAATGTAATTCAGAGATGAATTGTATTGTGCCATGTGAATGAATTAAATGAATTTGAACTTGTAATATCTACTGTAAAATAAGGACAAAGCACTAGTCTTGTCTAGTAGATATGTCTGTCATTTTAGACATGAATTTGTCACGAACCACAGCATCCCCAAACATTTTCTAGATTGCTCGTCTTCTGCATGCTGTATGTGGTGGACAAGGCTCCCTTTTTAGATTTTAGTTCCTAGGTTAGGGCCCTTAATTTGGAATAAATCGAACAAACGTGAGCTTGATATTGATACAATGTACTGTAATTAAAATGAATACTGTATGTATTGACTGATCATTGCGAATGAGGTAATACTTTACATTAGAGTGTGGTTATTACTGTTAGGCCTAGGGTCAGGGTTAGAGTTACTACATTCAGCAGTAACCCTAACCCTAGCCATATCTAGGACTAAAAAGAGAAGACATTTTACAATCAGAGTTTTTTGTAGCTCTTAGTTATACAGATACCCCCCACATCTTATAGGTGGACGGGGTTATGAACTTATGCAATCAAACATTTCTGCAACCAGATGAAATGAAACTGCCTTTCAGCAGGAAAAGCTTCTCTAATAATCTTCAGAGACTGAGAGGCATAGAGACACACTGCCAAGTCAAAACATCTGGCTGTGCTTTCATGTCAAAACCCTTATTCTAGTCTATTCTAGTCATTCTATTGTATTGTATTATATTATATATCCATAGGCTCCACTCAGTATAGTGTTAATGATGACTGTTTGTTCTGTACATTGATTGAATGGTTAGGACTATCTCACTGTATTCACTGTTTAAATCCCAAGAGACCAGGAGACCTAAAGGAAGCCTTCAACACTGTATCCCTTCATCCAGTCATAGTAAACAACCTCTGTCTGTCTGTAGACGCAGCCAACTTCTTTGTGATGGTTGTTGTTGCTATCAGTGTTAAAAAAACATTCAACTCTATGCTGAAGGACTACTTTTAACAATAAACAAAATAATTACATAATTAAACACATTTACATGAAGAACAGCGCAGATGCAAAGTTTGGTAACTGAATGACGTTACAAAGAGCACAACATAGCTGACCTGATGCAGAGGTGGACCAGTGATGTTTTCCTCTCAGCGGTGAGACTTGCCCTTCCGTTTGACACACTGTTACCTCATAAGATTCAGGCTCTGATCAGTCCCTACACCCAGGCGAGGGCATTGCGTTCATCCACCTCTGGCCTGCTGGCTCCCCTTCCTCTGCGGAAGCATAGTTCCCGCTCAGCCCAGTCAAAGCTGTTCGCTGCTCTGGCACCCCAATGGTGGAACAAGCTCCCTCACGACGCCAGGACAGCGGAGTCACTCACCACCTTCCGGAGACATTTGAAACCCCACCTCTTTAAGGAACACCTGGGATAGGGATAAAGTAATCCTTCTACCCCCAAAAAAAAAAAAAAAAGTATAATTGTAAAGTGGTTATCCCACTGGCTATAGGGTGAATGCACCAATTTGTAGTCGCTAAATGTGCCCTTGAGCAAGGCACTTAACCCTAATTGCTCCTGTAAGTCGCTCTGGATAAGAGCGTCTGCTAAATGACTAAAATGTAAAATGTAAATGTAAGATCGTACAAGATGTTACAGGTTTATTGCATGTGGAAACAGACCTGCGTTCAATTACTATTTTAAATAATTTTGAATACTTAATAAGCAGTGCTTGATTGAGTTTGCCTGTTGTAATGGAAACAATAGAAAAGTCCTAAAAGTACAAACATCGAAAACCTTTCTCGTTCAGTTAGTCCCTCCCTGTTTCAGCTAATTATCTTCAGTTTGGTGCCTAGTGAATAAGACTCAGGTCTCTATGGAAACATCAATGGAAATTCACCTTAGGTTTTTACTCCTCACTTTCCCTTTCAGGTCTATAGGGTTTTGCTGCCCCCTGCTGGAGACTGGAGCACACGGCAGTCCCTGGCTTTCTTTGTGCAGCTGGAGGATGAGGCCCTCCTCACCTGTTGTGACGGGTCCAACAAATATCCCCCGGTGAAGGCAGGGTCCTATCTCATCCAACGCTTCAATGACTCTTATGGGAGGCAGTGAGCTATGGAATTAATTGTACAGCATTGGATTGGTGTTGGCATGGGGTAGAGGGAGTTTACATATACCAGTCATTTCCTTTTAAATCCATGAAGGGAAGTGGACAAGTTAAAACTTAGAAAGGATATAATAGTTACACACCCCATGTGTCCTGATAACTACAGGAATGAAACCATATTGAGGTTGTCTGCTTTCTATACGGTTTGATGGGAGAGAGAGAGAGAGACAGAGAGAGACAGAGAGAGAGAGAGACAGAGAGAGAGAGAGAGAGAGAGAGAGAGAGAGAGAGAGAGAGACAGAGAGATAGAGACAGAGAGAGAGAGAGAGAGAGAGAGAGAGAGAGACAGAGAGAGAGTGAGACAGAGAGAGAGAGAGGGAGAGAGAGAGAGAGAGAGAGAGAGAGAACATCAGGTAAAGTTCTGGAGATGAGGGAATATGTGTGCAGAAACCCTCCAGTATGGTTAACCACAGTTAGGCCCAGTATGGACTATCAATACAAGTGACCATTTAGAATGTGACCCAGTTCAATGGGTCTTAACAGAACTGGGGGATGGCAGCCATGAAGTTGTCTAAACACAACTGGAACATAATTTGTTTCTGATTCATTGTTAATGGATTTTCAATTAGTGTGACGACCCTCCCACTCTGTCTGCCGTATTCTCTCTTTGTTCTTGTTTCCTTGTTAGGATGCCGGTGGGGCGGAGTTGGGAGGGTCAGTCAGCTACATGGGAAACACCTGGGCCGGGTGTGTCCCAGGATAAATGGACCCTCTTCCACATTCATTAGAAAGACTCTCTCCAGGCAGTTACTTTGATCTTGGTTGTGATATTTTGAGGCCTTTTTGGGTTGTTTGCTTTGGCACTTTTCAACACTTTTCCATATTACATTTATGCATGCAAACACTCACGTACACTACTGATTACTGATTACACACACCATTGTTATTTGATTTAGTTTACTTTAATTAATAAATATATACTTTGAGTACTCCTTGTCTCCACGTGTCTCCCTTTTGTTACGAACTTGAGCCGGTTCGTGACAAGTGGGGGTTCAAGTCCCGGGATTTTGAACTGGTTGTGTTTGGGAGAACGTGGAGTTAATGTCCAATTCTGTAGGGTTTTTCTTTGTAAATTTTGTTAGTTTGTTTGAGTTTGATAGGCCAGTATTGGTTGCCTTTGGGTTTTGTACCTGCGTTGGAGAGAGTACATTGGTTAGTTTCCAGTCCCTGCCCAGCCTGGAAACTCTTGCTCTACTCGCTGTTGGGACATCGGTCTGAGGTGAGTACAATCGGCTGTGTACCTCAGTGGGAGATTGGGTAGGGTAGTGACATTTGCTACCCGGAGCTATAGCTTTTTTCCCCTGATAGGCTTAGTGACGTGTTTTGTTTTGGGATACGTTGGGCATGGTTAAATGTTTGTTATTTTTGTGTGGTGTCAGTGGACTGAGCAGTTGTCTCGGGGCACATCCGTGGCTTGGGGGAAATCTACCAGCGTGCTGGGGGTTTAATTCCTTGCCAGCGGGCTACAGTGCGTAATTACCCACCGCAAATCTGCACGAAGACTAGGGTTGAGTTATTGTAGGTTTTGGGGAAGCTCCATATCCCAGCTCTTTTCTGTGGTGCTCGGTGTGATTGTATTTCTCTTGTGTCTGGTGTGCTCAGCAGAGGGGTTGAGAAAGATTATTATGATATATATATATTTAAAAAAAAATTTTTTCCCTGATTATGGCGTCTAATGTAGACGAGTTCATTCGCTTTCCATCAGAAGAACTGTTAGAATTATGTACTAAAGAACAGCTGTTGAAGGTTGCTGAACACTACAAGGTTGAAATTAGTGATAAACGTCTAAAAAATTCTATTAGGTTAATATTGAAGGCCAATTTGATGGAGAGGGTATTCTGGATGTTACCACTGAGGGGCAGCCTCTGCTGAGGACACGTTGTCTCCCGATATGTTACAATGACCGCCCATCGGTTAGTCATAGTAGTCTTCTTTTGAACAGCAGAAGGAACTGCTTCTGTTACAAATGGAGCATGAACAAGCTAAAAAATGGAGCATGATCGTGTAAAATATGAAAGGGAATTGGAATTCAAACAGGATATGGAGCGTGCTAAAATCAAGCTGCAACAAGAGCGACTAGAGTTGGTTAGGAAGGAAAGCTCTCAGGGGGAGAGTTTGCTCTGGGAAGATGACCCAGAGTTACCTAGGGGTCGTTCCTCTTTGGTCGTAATCCAGACACATTTGATATTGTTGGGAATTTACGGTTGTTGCCCCAGTTTAATGAAAAGGACCCGGAGACATTCTTTTCGTTGTTTGAGCGTGTTGCTGAACGCTAGGGAGTTGGCCTGATTCTGATCGCACTTTGATGTTGCAGTGTGTGCTGACTGGTAAAGCGCAGAAGCATATTCAGCTCTTAGTGTAGCAGACAGTGTTAGTTATGAGAAGGTTAAAACGGCTGTGTTACAGAGTTATGAATTGGTCCCTGAGGCTTACCGCCAACGATTTAGAACTTTAAAAAGGGATGATCAGCAGACTCATGTTGAGTTTGCGCGAATATTATCTTCACAGTTCAATCGCTGGTGTTCCGCCTCTGCAGTTATGACTTTCAAGGGCTGTGTGATCTGATTATGTTAGAACAATTTAAGGACACAATCCCTGATCGTATAGCGACGTACATTAACGAACGAAAAATAAAGACTGTCGCTGAAGCTGCGGTTTTGGCAGATGAATATGTGTTGACTCACACAATTTTTTTTGCAGAACCCCGTATTCGGAGTGAGTGGGGGTGTTTGCAGAGATTTGGGCCTCGCTGCTCGAGATACTTCGGTTCCCGGGGGCAGAGTTTCATTCAACTGGGGTTGAGCCTGATACCCGTGGTAAAACTGACTTTGGTCAAGAGTGTCACTACTGTCGAGAATTAGGTCATTGGAAAAATGAATGTCCGATTCTTAGGTCTAGGGGTAAATTCAGTACAGGTGCTTATGGTAAATCGAGGCCTATAGCGTAGCAGCGCCTGTTCCACATCAGTTCACTCCTGACGCATTGTCTCATGCTCAGAGCCATGTGAAGGGCTATATTGATCCCGACTATTTACCTTTTGTTACGGGAGGGTTTTGTGTCCTATGGTAGGAAGTAAGAACCTAGTGCCAGTAAAGATCCTAAGAGATACAGGTGCCTCTGAATCATTTGTGTTGGAATCTGTGTTACCCTTCTCTGGAGACTGATTCGGGGAATAGTGTTCTAATTAGGGGAATAGGTTTGAACACTCTGTCAGTTCCATTGCATAAACTGATGTTGGATTGTGGACTGGTGAAAGGTGAGGTTGTTGTGGGGGTGCGTCCTTCATTGCCTATTGAGGGTGTTGACGTGATCCTTGGAAATAACTTGGCTGGGGAGCGTGTGTGGCCTATCGTGTTTCCATCTTTAGCGGTTTCTACTAAGCCTTCAATTGGAGGGGATTCCTGATGAGAGTGCGAGAATTTCCCAGAGGTGTTTTCTGCGTTGTGCAGTGACGCGTTCTATGATCCCTGATGACTTGGTCACCGGAACTGGCTAACGAGAATACCATAAAGAAGTCTGTTACTGTTTTCCCTGTTATCCCGTTATCCGTATCCCGCTCCGATTTAATCGAGGCGCAACGGGCTGACCCTACATTAGAAGAGTTGCGGGACCAGATTGTGCCTGTAGAACAGTTGGGAGATGTCGCACAGGGCTATTTTCTCCAAGAGGAGGTCCTGATGAGGAAGTGAATGTCTCATGGTAGTTGTTTTCTGGGGGAGGCGATTAGTCAGGTTGTGGTACCAGTTAGGCTTCGTGAGTTGGTGCTGACAACTTCTACAACGGACGTTGCTGGGCATATGGGTGTGAGAAAAACCTACAATCGCATATTCCGACATTTTTTTTGGCCAAGATTAAAGAGGGATGTTTCTGATTTCATCAAAACTTGTCACACCTGTCAATTAACTGGTAAACCTAATCAAGCTATGCTAAGCCGGTACCACTGTTCCCCTATTCCTGTACTCAGTAAACCTTTTGAGTATTTGATTATTGACTGTGTTGGTCCTCTGCCTCGTTCTAGAAAGGGTAGTAATTATTTGTTGACTGATGTGTCAGACCACTAGGTTTCCTGTTGCCTACCCTCTCCGGTCTATCACGACTAAGGCTGTGTTAAAAGCTTTGACTCAGTTTCTCTCACTGTTTGGAATCCCTAAGGTCATTCAAAGTGATCAAGGATCTAATTTCACCTCTAATCTCTTTGGACAGGTTCTCCAACAACTCCATATTAAACACAACTTGTCTAGCGCTTATCATGCCCAAAGTCAAGGAGCACTGGAACGTTTCCATCAAACACTTAAGTCTTTGTTGAGAGCTTATTGTACTGAGATGGATAAGGATTGGGAGGAGGGGTTGCCTTGGTTACTGTTAGCTGCTAGGGAGGTTTCACAGGAGAGCACGGGTTTTAGCCCAAATGACCTAGTGTTTGGACATCGGGTGCGTGGGCTTTTATCTGTTCTCCAGGATGACTGAAAGTCTCCCCGAGCCTCCTCAGTCCCTGTTATCATATGTGGGTGATTTTCGGCGACGCTTGTATGCCGCTGGTGAAATGGCTAAAGAGGAGCTATCATCTTCACAGGACAGGATGAAGAGCATATATGATCGTCGAGCTGAGCCTCATCACTTTAGTCCAGGTGATCAGGTTCTGGCTCTGCTGCCAATTGTTGGTTCTCCTTTTCAAGCCAAGTTTCAAGGTTCATATACAGTGGTGCGCCAGTACACTGAGCAAAATTATCTAGTTGCCACTCCAGAACGGAGGAAAGCACACCAACTGTGCCATGTAAATTTGTTAAAACCCTATTATGCACGTTCCTCTGAGACTGAACAGGGGGAGTCTACAGAGACGGTAAGGCTGTTCTTTTGGCTGATATTGTTTATTCCCTGAGTTCTGGTCATGCTAGGTCTGTGCAGGAGCAGGAAGATGTTTCTGGTCCTGACGATTGCATACTGCAGGGGTAGATTGAAAAATTCAGAGACACTGGAGATTGTAGATAGCCTTCTTACTCATCTACCTGTTGATGAGCGGAAAGAGAGGGTTGGTTTGATTCGGAGATTTCCAGGGTTGTTTTCGGATACACCTACACGTACAAACTTAATAGAACATGATATTGACATTGGAGATGCTGACCCCATTCGTCAACGGTTCTATAGAGTTTCTTCAGAGAAACTGCGTTGTCTGGATGCTGAGGTCAGGTACATGCTGGAGAGTAAAATAGCAGATCCTTCTTTCTCCAGTTGGGCTTCTCCCTGCATCTTGGGCAGTAAATCGGATGGAACAAATAGATTTTTGTACGGACTACCGTAAGGTAAACGATGTCACTGGGCCGGATTCATTTCCTCTTCCTCGGATGGAGGACTGCGTTGGTCAAGTCGGGCGCAGCTACGTTTGTGAGCAAATTTGACCTGTTAAAAGGGGTATTGGCAGGTGCCACTGATGAGTAGGGCACGTGAAATCTCTGCCTTTATTACACCTGTTGGTCTGTACTCGTATTCGGTTATGAGTTTCGGACTGCGTAATCGCCTGCCACTTTTCAGCGATTTATGAACAGGGTTGTCTTTGGTCTGGCCGGTTGCGCTGTTTATCTGGACGATGTAGTGATATATGCAGATGCTTGGGAGGAGCATCTGTCCCGTATTCAGGCCTTGTTCGGACGTCTGGCTGCGGGTCGCCTCACGATGAATTTGGCTGAATGTGAGTTTGCTCAGGCGACTGTGGTATACCTTGGAAAGGTGGTTGGGCAGGGTGACGTGCGCCCTGTTCATGAATATTGATGTGACCGACCATTGTTTGATTTTGTCATGTTCTATCTTTCCTGTTTGTCCCCTCCTAGTCTTGTGTTCTTCTTTCCTCTTAAAGGTTGCTTCCTGTGTAAAGGTTGCTGAGGTCTGGAGAGGAGGATGATGGGTGGGGCAAGTGGACGATGTGAACATGTACAATTTGTCAGTTTGGGACGCAGGGGGCTGGTACGTTGGTCCGGGGTCCTTGTTGGTCCCCGGTCTTATGGGGGGTGTGACGACTCCTCCCACTCTGTCTGCCGTATTCTCTCTTTGTTCTTGTTTCCTTGTTAGGATGCCGGTGGGCGGAGTTGGGAGGGTCGTCAGCTACATGGGAAACACCTGGGCCGGGTGTGTCCCAGGATAAATGGACCTCTTCCACATTCATTAGAAAGACTCTCTCCAGGCAGTTACTTTGATCTTGGTTGTGATATTTTTGAGGCCTTTTTGGGTTGTTTGCTTTGGCACTTTTCAACACTTTTCCATATTACATTTATGCATGCAAACACTCACGTACACTACTGATTACTGATTACACACACCATTGTTATTTGATTTAGTTTACTTTAATTAATAAATATATACTTTGAGTACTCCTTGTCTCCACGTGTCTCCCTTTTGTTACGAACTTGAGCCGGTTCGTGACAATTAGGAACACAGGGGAAAAACCTAACACAACAACACACATAACACACAACCAATAAAAACACAAAGGGGGAGGAAACCACTAAAGTCATTACCATACTGTCATTTTCTTATGACAGGGAGAAAACATGTAAAATTTAGAAGACTACTTTAGATCTGGTCAGAAGTAGCCTAGTGCACTACGTAGGGAACAGGGTGTCATTTGGGCCAGAGTCAGTAACTCCCCTGGGTATGAATTCTCTCTCTATCTTATCTGTCTTCTATATTATGTTCTCCTCTCCTCCTCTCTTCTCTCCTCTATTCACTCTATTCTATCATCCACACCACATGCCAGCATCAACACAATCCATTTACAAGGTAAAGACACACCTTGGAATAAATAGCAAAGGAAAACTACTACTAGATGTATTTTTTTATTTCCCATCACCATGAATCATATTTAATAACTGAACAGTAGCAGACCTAACTTCATCTGTTCCTGACTCTGGGTAGTGGACTAAAAAGACCATCAATCTACCATGATATTAAAGTACAATTCTGAACATTACTGATATACTGAGCGGCAAGTCAAGATATCTGATGTTTTTATTGTTTGGTTAATAGCACCACCTGCTGGACAGGATTAATGTTGCTTGACTGAGCAGTATGGGAGAATGAAAGATGCCAAATTTAGGGTCGGATTCCCTGACATCTCCATTGAACATGCTTTTTAGTCCAGGACTAGGCTTAATCTGTGTCTGGGAAACCGTCCCATATAGTTTAAGTAGAAAGTAAGTGATACCAGCTTGTAGTGGGCTGACTAGTCCTTGGGAATTGTCCTTTTGTTCCTGGACATTTTCCATGCAGCTCCAGGTGAAAGAACACAACAATTAGGGGCCGAGACTGCAAGCTGTTCAATGATACTGAGGAAAATGACATTGAGACAGAGAACCAATTGAGAAAACATTTAAATGGTTCTGAATGACAACCAACTTACATTAACAGCAAACATCATGATTAATGTAAATGTAGACAACTAAAACATTACATTTGATAAAAATACATTAAGTTTTAATTAAACTCTGAAGACTAAATCAGTCAGACAAAAATAATTGTACAGAAAAACAGCATTTTTATCTGCGGACCATCACCACCAGCATGACTAGTATGTATGTGGACCCTACTACAGTTTAACCAGCTCAGCTATAGACTACACCAGCATAACTAGTATCTATGTGGACCCTACTACAGTTTAACCAGCTCAGCTATAGACTACACCAGCATGACTAGTATCTATGTGGACCCTACTACAGTTTAACCAGCTCAGCTATAGACTACACCAGCATGACTAGTATCTATGTGGACCCTACTACAGTTTAACCAGCTCAGCTATAGACTACACCAGCATGACTAGTATCTATGTGGACCCTACTACAGTTTAACCAGCTCAGCAGTCCCAGAGAGCCAAAATCCAGGATAGAGGGGCTGAGTGAATGTGGTCTGGACTCTGTGGAGGAGGGTCATTGTGTCAGAGACACTGTAGAAGGACAGAGTACCTGCCTTGTGATCCAGGTACACTCCTACTCTGGAGGACTGAGGGCCTGATACTTTAGTCTCAACATTAATGTGTCTGAACCAATAACCAACACTATAACACTCTAAACTCCAGGACTTGTCATTGTATCCAAATGTACCATCTGTCTTTGTTCTGCTGATGTCTTTATATGAGACTGCTGTAACAACATCCTCCCCACTCCACTCCACCTCCCAGTAACAGCGTCCAGACAGACCCTCTCTACACAGAACCTGACAATAGTTTGTGAATCTGTCTAGATGATCAGGATATGGTTGGTCTTGGCCTGTATTGGTCACCTTTCTGTTCCCTTCAGACAGAGAGAGGAGTGTGTGTGCTGTGTTTGGGTCCAGTGTGAGCTGACAGGAATCTGGGAGAAGAGCAGAGCAGAGACCAATGAGGGGAGTTAGAACAATAAGTTAAGTCAGATACTGTATCTACCCTGTCTTTGATTAGAGCACAGCATAGATCAAATCAGAGAAATATGAGGAGTCAGATAGATACCCAGTCTTTGATTAGATCTACTATTGCTATATATTTCTAGAGGGATTGTTATGGGTGTCAGTAGAAAGAGACTGTTAGTTACTTCAGAATAAAGAGACTCACATTGTAAGAACTGTTCTCTGGTCTTGGGCTCTGGAGGCAGTACAACCTCCACTATATTCACTACAGACACACAAACACATTCACAGAGAGAGGGAATGTTATCATCATACCAAATTCCACATGTATATGACTAGTAGGGAACTTTCAATGGTCTAAAGTTGATGTTCTTATTATTTTCAACACACCTGTAGTGGAGACCTTGGTCCATTCTCCTTTAAGGACGTCTTCTAGTTTCTCTCTCAGTTCAGACACAGTCTTACTCACATCTCCAAAGTACTGAAGAGGACGGACAACGATGCTGGGTAAGTCTGAAGATACACTGGTACCGGAGAGAGACTGATAACTCGAGAGAGAGAGAGAGAGAGAGAGAGAGAGAGAGAGAGAGAGAGAGAGAGAGAGAGAGAGAGAGAGAGAGAGAGAGAGAGAGAGAGAGAGAGAGAGAGAGAGAGAGAGAGAGAGAGAGAGAGAGAGAGAGAGAGAGAGAGAGAGAGAGAGAGAGAGAGAGAGAGAGAGAGAGAGAGAGAGAGAGAGAGAGAGAGAGAGAGAGAGAGAGAGAGAGAGCGGAGCAAATGATTGAGAGTTTTAATTTCATATCACATGTATCAAGGCAGTTTAGTTACCTGGAGGAAATGGATGTGATCCTCTGTGTGTGAGAGCTGCTCCAGCTCAGTGCTTCTCTTCCTCAGCTCAGCTATCTCCTGCTCCAGTTGCTTCAGGAGTCCTTCAGCTTGACTCACTTGAGCCTTCTCTTGGGCTCTGATCAGCTCCTTCACCTCAGAGCGCCTTCTCTCAATGGAGCGGATCAGCTCGGTAAAGATCTTATCACTGTCCTCCACTGCTGCCTGTGAAGAGCGCTGTTAAGAGAGAGAGAGAGAGAGAGAGAGAGAGAGAGAGAGAGAGAGAGAGAGAGAGAGAGACTGACTTGTCTTACTTTAATGAGCCATCCTCATTACACTAACACCCCCACTCCTAAAAACACATTGCGTGCCACCACAACCTCCACACAATCACATTATACAGTACCCAGCACCACAGTACAATACACCATCCAGCACCACATTCCAACCGTCCATCCAACCCCTCCTCTCCAGCCGTACAGACAGCCCCCCTGAGCCCCCATATCTCCTGAAACATCTCCACACTGTTGATCATTTTGTACAACTCAAACTCAACACTAAGGCGTCAACAGTAATGGCATTACCCTGGCAACACAGAAAAAACATGATGAACAGTCTGTCATTGCAGAAAACGGACACCCCTCCCCAACTCCCAGGTCAACCCGAGCCAACCAGCTATTGGTGTCCAGGGCTCCATGTAATACCCTCCACTGGAGGACCCCTGACCTTTCCAGCACTGGGAGCTTATAGAGCACCCTCCACCTATACCCTGCCATGCTCTCAGCCCCCACAACCCCCTGCCACTGATGCCCCTTCACTCCCGCTAAGCTCCTGATGTGTCTAACCTTGACACTGAGGGTGTACAGCACCTTACCCCCCACCTCCTCGAACTCCCCCAGGCTCAGAGTGTTAAAAGTCAGTAAGTCCTCCGGACTCTCCTGCCAGTCCCCAGTCTCTGCTGTCACTTGCAGTGGTGGAAACGGTGGTGGCCCTCCTCAGGCTGCTCCAGCCCCCTCCTCACTGGGTCAGGCAGAGCCTCCTGGACCTCCCCATGACTCTCTCCAGCAGCCTAAGAGACGTTAGTCCCGCCTGCTGTGCTGACTCTTGTGGGGTTTTCCACCCCCGGCAGCCGCAGGTCTGCTGAGTCTCTTGATGCCTGCTGCCATGTAAAGGTCCCTGCAGGATGGCTGAATGAGTGGACCTCAACAGGATCAGTGGGTTGTGGAAGATGGGCTCCTCCCATACCCATGGCCCAGGCACCACATCCCCCTCTGGTGTGGGCCTCAGCAGCTGCCAGGCCCTCAGTACTGCAGCATAGAAATCAGAGACCCCTGCTGTATTGAGTCTCTCCTGCCGCATGATGAGGAGCCGCTGATCCAGCCCCAAACCGCCAGCCTTCCTCAACAGAGCACATGCTGGTTCCCTCCAGCCCACCTCCGTACGGTACAGTAGCCTCTGTGCTGCTGAGTCAGAACGCTGCCACCCTGACCAGAAAAAATTCACTAACTTGCGCTGCAGGTCCACAAGCAGACCACCGGGGGCGTTGAGAATGGCCAATTTAAGCCATAGAGAGGATGCCACCAAGTTGTGGATGATCATCACCCTCCCTCTGTATGACACTAGGGAGATGAGCCACCTCCACTTCGTCAGCCTCGACACCACCGCTTGTGACACTCCTTCCCAGTTCTTCCTAACCCACCCCTCCGAGCCCAGATACACCCCAAGCATCTTGAGCCACTCACAGCCCCACTGCAACCCCCTGGAAGCTGCAGAGGTGCCCTGTCCTCCTTACCCGCCCATCAGGTTCCCTCATCTCCCCAAAACAGAAGTTACCCACCCATCAGGCTCCTCATCTCCCCACAACATAAGTTACCCACCCATCAGGCTCCCTCATCTCCCCACAACATAAGTTACCCACCCATCAGGCTCCCTCATCTCCCCCACAACAGAAGTTACACGCCCATCAGACCAACGTAAACAATGGATTTTCTTGGTTTCCCCACTCTGTTTTTCCAACCCAAAAGAGCTGGGAGCATCCATCTCCCTCAACATGGAAAAACTAGCTCTTACAAGTGATCCTTTTGCTTTCATCTGGAAATGAAAGCCACTAGGTCCCTGCGTAGTTCAGATAGATTATCTTGTAGCCCCACCCTACCTTGCCCCACCAGCTCAGCCTCCACCTCACTTATGAACCGCTCAAGCTCCCCCAGTCTCTGCCGCCGTTCATGTTAAGGAAGTCTAACCGTGAAATCTCCATAAGAGGTGGGAGGGAAATCACCACAATCAGAAACCAGTAGAGAAGCCCATAAAGCCGCCATGCCAGAAAAAAACATCAATTTAAGCAGATTCTGAAGACATGCCCTTAAGAACCCATGACCCATTTTCTCAGCCTATACCGCTTCCTGGGTGAGAGGACACTAAACCCTCATTCTTCATCACGTGTTGTACTGACCTTACAAACCTTCCAGGATCAATCAAATAAGACTCCAGCAGAACCTTCTTTTCCCCTTTAGTCTCCATCAGGAACCTAGAAAGTTCTCTCACCGTATATACTGGGCCCTCAGCCTGACTGGCTGTCAGCTCTGGATCCAATGAGCCGTCTGAAAACGAGACCGCCTTGTCCTCCGCTCCCGCAGACTCACCTCCCCCTCTTCCTCCTCCTCCATTGGCACGGTGCCGTCCTCCTCCTCCCCAGTCTCTGCCCCCCTGAACTTCCCCCATGATCAGTGCCTCTTCCCCAATGACAGGCAATATTTCCTGGGATGAGCCCACCAAGCCTTCGCCCACCGGAGTCTCCGTTACTACAGAAACCTGCCTCAGCTCATGTAGTCCAGCTGCAACCCTCCCCACCACCGCTTTCTCCACGGCCTGCACACCACCACTTGACCCTGCTCTACTCTCCTCCCTTTTGGTACCACCACCACTTGACCCTGCTCTACTCTCCTCCTTCCTGGTACCACCACCACTTGACCCTGCTCTACTCTCCTCCCTCCTGGTACCACCACCACTTGACCCTGCTCTACTCTCCTCCTTCCTGGTACCACCACCACTTGACCCTGCTCTACTCTCCTCCCTCCTGGTACCACCACCACTTGACCCTGCTCTACTCTCCTCCTTCCTGGTACCACCACCACTTGACCCTGCTCTACTCTCCTCCCTCCTGGTACCACCACCACTTGACCCTGCTCTACTCTCCTCCCTCCTGGTACCACCACCACTTGACCCTGCTCTACTCTCCTCCCTCCTGGTACCACCACCACTTGACCCTGCTCTACTCTCCTCCCTCCTGGTACCACCACCACTTGACCCTGCTCTACTCTCCTCCCTTCCTGGTACCACCACCACTTGACCCTGCTCTACTCTCCTCCTTCCTGGTACCACCACCACTTGACCCTGCTCTACTCTCCTCCTTCCTGGTACCACCACCACTTGACCCTGCTCTACTCTCCTCCTTCCTGGTACCACCACCACTTGACCCTGCTCTACTCTCCTCCTTCCTGGTACCACCACCACTTGACCCTGCTCTACTCTCCTCCCAGCCTCTGCCCCCTGAGTCCTAGTAGGCTGGACAACAGAACAAGTCAAAATTCACTGAAGGCTGTAAAACGGCCAAAGAACATTGGCTGAGCTGGAACACTAGCGTGAGGCCAAAGCAAATGAATTGAAGCGAACCATCACTGAGCCTCTTCTGACTGGAATGATCCTTAGAATTCAATTTTCCCTAAATGGCACCAAAACATTTCTACCTTTTTATTTCACCACTACAATCTGTTCTTAGGACGAAACAGAAAAAAATAAGTAATAAATAACAACTGGTGTAGAAAGTAAACATCCACACCTCGATGGTGCCAAGTGTGCTTATGTCTGCATTACCAGGAAGTAGGAAAAAATGCTAATTTATGACTTTTTCTGGTCTAGCGATCGATGACAGCAGAGTACGCTGCCAAACCTTATGTCACAAGAAAGAGGAGATTATCCTGATTAAAATGGTGTAGAACTTTGAACCATTAAAATTAATACATATATTTGACATAATTGGTGAAATAGACAGACATGTCCCTATTTCCCCAAAACAATGGCAGTCTGAAAGTTCTAAGAGCAGTCATTTATTTAACCAGTTTACAATTTATCTACGACCATTTGCCTTTTTGTGGATTGTTTACATTTAGTTTACATGTGAGTCATTTAGCAGACGCTGTTAATCTAGCGAATTAAGGTGGCTGGTTCGAATCCCCGAGCCAACTAGGTGACAAATCTGTACCCTTGTACATCGACAGAAGGCACTTAACCCTAGTCGTTCTGGATAAGAGCGTCTGCTAAATTACTCACATGTAAATGTAAACTAGGCCTCTGTGAAAGCGTGGCAATAACATATTAACTTTACATTATTCACAGACAGACTCCTCTGAAGGCAGGCAGGCAGCACACTCCTGAAAACTAACTGCTCAGCAAAGCAAAGGCTCTTTTGAGAGCTACCAGATTTATATAAAAAAAAGCTCATTTTCAGTGTGTGTCCAGTGTCTGTGTATATGTTAAGGGGGTGTTACTTTGGCAGATAATGTCACCCATCTAAATATATATATTATTTTTTAGATAATTAACTAAATTTATGGTGTTTTTGGTTTATGTCAGTTTCATTGTTTGTTATGCTATGAATTGTTATTTTATGGTTGTAAGTGATGAAATGAACTAGAACATTTTATATTTAGCAATTTTGAGTAATTACTACTTTAGTAAGGATACACTTAGTAAGGATATACACTTTATTCAGTACTACTGCAGTTGCTAAATAATTCCAATAGATGGCAGCATAAGACCACGAATGACATTTCAGAAGATTAGTTTAGTTCTCTCCTGGATACACCACCACTCCCCCTCACAGGAAAACTCCTGCCTGAGCTTTTTACTGTCCCTTTCCACACTGCTAACGCAAGAGGAAGGACTGAAAACACATTACTGTGAAGTAATATAATGATGATTCATGTTTATTATTACCTGTTTTTATGCTCATGTTTTAAAATTAGACCTCATTACTATAACGATTATCAAAAAGCGTGAACATTAATTCAGTCACCTCTGGTCGACAAAAAATTATTTTTCTAGTACATTCATTGTCAAATTAATCAACCAGCACAGAGCCACTCTGCCTTCTCGAACAAGTAGCCAACTCAACAAGCCCCGCAAAAAGCTTGTGCCGTCAGCGGCAGCGAGCACTCTGCCTTCTAGCACAAGTGAGGGGCATGTTGAGGTACATTTTCTAACCGCGATGGTTGCATGATTTATTGGTGGGCTGGAATATATGAGATATTAAGATGATGTCATAATGCATGTTTACTAGGGTTGAGGTTAGCGCATCTGACTAGTGATTATTTGGCCGGGGTTCAATACCTGCTAGAGTTAATATTTTGTTGCTCTCCCAAAAGCAACACAGGCCTAATACGAGATATATAGCTAACTGTAAAGTAATGAGTGACCTTTTTAGAAAATCATAGGACATAGTCTTTGGTTGCATGCTATTTTATGCTTGTAGCCTATAACTGATGCTTTGTGGTCTTATGCAGCCATCTATTGGAAATATTTAGCAATTAAAAGTTATTAATTCACGTAAAGACATTGGTGAGGCAGCTGAGAAATAAAGTTTATTTTTCTTATTAATTCCGGAGATCAGTCTCAAACCTGCCCCACCTATGACATGCCAATTGCTGGACTTTCACATAGAGGTTACTAGGTCACACCCAGTTCAAACCGCATTTAAAAAATAAAACAAATGTGTTGTTTATCAAGTGTTCTGCCTTGCAATAATACCTATAATAAAATGACTAATAAAGCAAAAAGTTAGATTTTTTTAAATATATATATATATATATAAAATAAATGCTATTTAGTACTATAATGGTATTTACTAACGTAAAATTATTACTAAAATAAGTTCTCAACGTGTTCTAGGCTACCCTACCCTAGAATTAGGGTTAGGGGTTAGAGTTAAGGCTAAAATAGGTTATAAGTAGGGTTAGAGTTTCTGTATAGCACTTTGTGACATCTGCTGATGTAAAAAGGACTTTATAAACACATTTGATTGATTGATTGTTAGGTTTAGGGTATTTAAAGCAACACAAAATGAATAGGTTTATAGCTCTCTTGCTCCTCCCTGTGGCCTTCTGTGGGTACTACATACCTCATTCACTACACTTGCTAGGCTCATAATCTGAGGTAGCAACTGATCTATAAATCAATGAGCTACACCTATCCATTTAGTTTACAACTCAGTGAACCTGCGCAGCATTCGCTCAATTTGATGCCTACTAACAAATAAATTACCCAGCAACAATTTAGAAACAATAAATCGTACAATTATTTTGTAAAATGTATTTATTCATTTATTTCTTAATTAAGACAATGTCTGGCTGTTTAAATCGGCCACATCTTGAAAAAGGAGGACAGGGACATGCGTTCTGTTTAGGTTTTACACCTTTTTCTGAAAAAAATATGGTTAACCATCGCTAGCACTGTGGGTCACCACAAGGTGTACCCAGGTGAACAGTGAGTTTGCTCACCAAGTAGTCATAACCTTGTTAATAATAAGTTACCTGAGGTAAAGCTACAATGTTAATATGGGCTGGTCTCATTACCAACAATAGTGAAGCTGGCATTGTGACGCAGAACAATGGGCTGGGAATAGAACTTTCATTAGGCGAGTTGGTGCCACAGAGCTCAATACAACTAATAGGAGCTGGCAGGGTGAAACATGCCCTATTATTTCTAAACTACGGCAAGCATCTGGGACATATGGTAATATTATGAAACTGGGCTCCATGGCGGATATATTTAAGTAGTTTATCAGAAAAAGGCGTTCAAAATGTATTGTGTCCAGCCTAGTCCTAGCCCCCGCTGCCGGCTGGTCGCGCTTTGTCTGCACTAACATTATGCCCTACATCCCCACACTAGAAACACCCAAAACTATCTGTGCTAGCAAACCCTGTGATCCACCCCCTCCCCTGTGTAACCTTGAAGTTTGTTAAGAAACAAACACTTGTCTACTGAAAAGAGACATGTTTAACGGATTCCGCTTGGCACCCAGCCGAGAGCACACGAAAACCACTTGCAAATTTACCAAAACTAACCAACTACTTGCGGTCTGTTCGTAGTAATAAACGGGAGGCAGATTAGCCACCACAACTCTTATCGAAAGAGGCGAAATCTGCACCAACACACCCCTCACAAAAAATCCCACTCGCAACAAGACAAACCTTTTTCATTAACACAACCACCGCCTTGTTCATTCTGGATGCAGAGTGCGGATGTTCTGCCTCCAACCTGTTCGCCGACCATGAGCAAAACTTCCTCCACACCTTTCTCCGGAACGCACCCGGCCGACAGCGTTTCTTCTCCACTCGGTTGAGGCCATCACGCCGCCCCTAACAAACTACCCCTACTCTCCCCTCAACTCTAAACGATAAACAGTGGAAACCAATAAACAAACCCTCCACCATAAGAAAATACATTCAGAAAATACGCAAGAACCAAAAGAAAAAATAATAGTAGCCCTCCTCACGAACCACAAAACTCTCACGCAACCAACTTCTTCTTCTATGATATAATGGCGGTCAACAAACCAACGTTAAAGGTGCATGCCGCCACGTACTGTGCTGGAGTGTGTGGTCAATCACGGTTTGCAACATTTCTAAATACTCCTACCTAACTCAGTACTTCTGAGAAAATAAAGAAGAGCCCTACTAACTTCTAATAGACCCTCCCCCATCCCCAAAATCCCTTCCAAACCCCCCCAACCTCAATGACCCTACACTTATAATCTTTCCGTCTCTTCAACATACTTACAACAATATAACAACACATGCTCCACCGTTTATTCAATACAGACAAAGAATCTGAGAATACTATAATTCTACCAGGTTGTACATCCTCCACCCACTGGAGGGCAACTATTATCGCCAACAGTTCAACTGAGTATACTGACAGTTCATCTGTTAGTCTTCTTGTTACGAACCCCGTGGCTTTTAAACGTCTAGGGTGACGGACATGAGACCCGTAACATAAATTCATGCAAATTATAAGTGTAGTATGGAACAGTGAGAACAAATAGGACACAACTACCATGAACTACCGTCAAACACACATGGTTTATTTCAGAACACACGGTAAGGGTTTGGGAAAAAGGGCTGAGCAGGACCCAAGAAATGAAACAATAGTGTAAAACCCCCTAAACTGATCTAGCCTGCCTAAAGAACCGCTAGGCTACTGCTAGTCATACAAAAGTACAGTGGGTGGTCCGCTCAGGTCTAACTAGTGTTTTTAGACAGAATTCTTCCTACGGGTAATGTACGCCCAAGGGCAACTAGCTTAAACTCCCCTTTTCCCAGAAACACACAAAGCTACCAAACAGGGTAATCAGCAATTAAATAAGTACACACCACACAGGATACAACAGTATCCACACTCAGGTAAATAAATAGATTCTAATAAAGTTACCAATAGGGTAACCAACAACTTAGTGCGTACACAACACACAGGACACCACCGTGTCCATACTCACATAAAGAAATAGCTTCTAACAAAGTTACCAATAGGGTAACCAACAACTTAGTGAGTACACAACACACAGGACACCACCGTGTCCACACTCACATAAAGAAATAGCTTCTAACAAAGTTACCAATAGGGTAACCAACAACTTAGTGCGTACACAACACACAGGACACCACCGTGTCCATACTCACATATGGCAAAAATCTCTCTCTTGCAACAACCACAAGTCTGGTTTTTATAAAATGGGATGTGTGATTGAACAAACGAGTAACAGGTGGTGCAATTCACAGGAATGTTCACTGATTGGTCCAATCAGCAGACACCTCAACGACCACCAATCAGGAACATACAGGACACCTGTGATTAGGGCAGAAGGAGAGAAACACACAAAAACACAGGATACCTGTATCCGTAACACTTCTACATATCTGCACATCAAATTCAGGAACGTAAACGCCTGCTCCTGTGAGCCCACTATCTGGGTCCTTGGATCCATCTGTGAAAAGCAGTAAAAAAGTATAAAAACTTATACCAATGTAATTGTCAACCAGTTTCACTATATCACTGACTTCTGACCAATCTTTCCTTTTCTCTACCAAGGTTAGATCAACAACAGGGTCTGGGAGTAACCATGGAGGAACATCCCCTATCACCACAGAAGGGCCAACCTCCAACTCCCTCAAACCACTCTCATCAGCAAGCTTTCCAACTGTCCAACCAAAACCACTGCCTTGTCTACTAGTATATTCCCAACAGTCATCTAGAACAGTAGCAGTGGGATGCTCAACCTCACAACCTTTCAACCCAATAAGATAATGAAAATTTTTTACGCTGTATATCCAAAGGCATCTCACCTGCCTCCACCAGTAAGGCACATACAGATGTTGATTTAAATGCACCAATACATATCCTTAAAGCTATATACTGGATTCTGTCCAGCTTCTGAAGCCAAGTCTTTACCTCTGTTCCATAAACTGTACACCAGTAATCAATTGTCGTCCTGATCAAAGCTCTATAAATATCCATCAACAATTGTCTGTCAGCACCCTATTCATAACCAGAGACCCACACAACCAACTACCATGAAAGTTAATGAATGAGAGAGACAGAGACATCGTTACAACACTGTACATAGCCTTAATATAACGGTTCTTCTTCTTTGGAGATTAACGGCGGTTGGCATCCAATATGTTGCGTTACCGCCCCCAACTGGACTATAATATAAATCCATTATACTTTGTGATACAAAATGGGAAAAGGGGAAATTATAATAATACAAAAAACACCCTTCCAACTAACCCTACACTCATTAAATACCCACTACCCCATTCCACTACTTTGACCCTATCTGCTCCTGCACCATGCCAACGGCCTGGGAGGACGGGACACCACCACTCAACACACCCTGTAACTCTTCTGAAGTCTAATCTTGTATGCCCAAATACTTCTCTGCAGCTGCCACCACAACATCTATTTTCTGTGATTTACGTTCCATTTCTGCGGTACAGTTGAAAACCATTGCTATGAATGCTAAGAAGCTAACTTTACTGAAGCATATATCACTCGTTGGCCTATCCCCCTGTGCTGGCACAGATCTACTACTCACAGGGATCCTCTCAGGATCTCTCACCCTTGACCCATCCTCCTCTACTTTCTTCACTGCCTCAGCATACGACACCTTCTGCACTACTCTGACTCTAGCCACCTCAACCTGCCTCTCTCGCACCGGACACTTCCGATCCCCAGCAACATGGGCATCCCAACAGTTGACACACACAACTTTATCCACCGAAACTACACAATCCTCTATCCCATGCCCTCCTGCACACTTCCCACATCTTGGAATCTCCCTCCTACAAACTGCTGCAACATGACCATAAACGTTGCACCTGAAACAGAGCAGTCGATTCACCACAAAAGCTCTAACAGGATAACTGATATATCCTAACATGACTTTGTCGGGTAAAGACTCAAAACTCAAAAGGACTGACAGTGACTCCTCTGTTTCACCACGCTCAACACCGGGTCTGCACCAAACGGCGGGCATCACAAACACCAGGAATCTTCAACCTTAATTGCTCCACTCCTACACTTAACGCTACCCCAGAAATCACTCCTTTCAATGGTGCTCTGTTCCTAAG
The DNA here is from genome assembly GCF_020615455.1 of Coregonus clupeaformis. Classification (NCBI taxonomy): domain Eukaryota; kingdom Metazoa; phylum Chordata; class Actinopteri; order Salmoniformes; family Salmonidae; genus Coregonus; species Coregonus clupeaformis. The sequence continues at coordinate 28,416 of NW_025537002.1, forward strand.
AGCAAAGCAAGAAACAAATCTTGACCAAAGTTGCGTGACACGGAGCGCCCACTCCCTCTGGTCAGAAGAAACACAAACAAATATCACAAGTCCACTACAGGTTACCTTCACTGATTCAACTGCACCCAACTCCTTTCCCACCCACCCTGAAACTACAAATGGATCTGCCAAAAGGTATGGATCCACTTTCTATAACAATGTAACTCCTACTGCACCAGATTCTTCTTTATCATGTCCATTGATGCCAGGCTCTGGTTCTGAGCTCTTCACCACACCTTCTACCTCACTTAACTCTCCCTCATTCATTTCCATTTCACCTCCAGAACTCAGTCTGGCGAATGGCTCACTCTGTTTGCACTTGAATTATAACATTTGAAAGTCTCTATTCCTTTGAACATTTTGTGAGTGCAATGTTATTTCACTTTTGTTTATTATCTATTTCACTTGCTTTGGCAATGTAAACATATGTTTCCCAGGCCAATAAAGCCATTTGAATTGATTTGAATTGAGAGAGAGAGAGAGAGAGAGAGAGAGAGAGAGAGAGAGAGAGAGAGAGAGAGAGAGAGAGAGAGAGAGAGAGAGAGAGAGAGAGAGAGAGAGAGAGAGAGAGAGAGAGAGAGAGAGAGAGAGAGAGAGAGAGAGAGAGAGAGAGAGAGAGAGAGAGAGAGAGAGAGAGAGAGAGAGAGAGAGAGAGAGAGAGAGAGGGCTCCATGTTAATGTATAGGGGACATGAGTCAGTCATGGTTACTCATGGTTATGTGATGAAGTAGCCCCGCCTGCGATTTCAAAATCAGGGTCGGCCGTAAGCCCAATAGGGAATGTCCTCTTGGTGTAACGGTCAAGCTGTTGCTTTCTCCCGCGGTAGACCTGGTTCATATCCCGTCGGTTACATTAAGCAGTCTATTCTCTGAACAGAGTCTAGACAGCATGTTCCCAACAGTGAGGTCAGTGGGATTGGAGAGAGTCCCCTCTCCCTCTCCCTCTCTCTCTCTCCCTCTCTCCCTCTCTCTGACTGGAGGAGAGAAGTGAAATGATGCCTCTCCTCTGGTCAACAATACTCACCTTGAGAGACTCCACAGCCTGTTGGAGCTCCTTCAGCTCCTTCTCTCTCTCCTGGAATCTCTGCTGGACCTTCTGCTGACTCATCCCCAGCTGCCTCTGTGGAGAATCACTCTTCAATGAGCTACCAAGCTTTATTTGTCCACTTGATCAATAGTATAGTAATGGGACATAGGGCACATAGGGAGAAAGGTCTAAAATCTTGAGGAAGTCCCTTTACCATATGACATTTTCTATGTTGCTATGTTAATGATTATAGTTTTTATGGTAGGTGTACATGTATCAAGGGTTTGAGACTGAACTTTGAACTCCTAAAAGGGCATTCGAAATGATAATAGTGTTTGAGTTCAGAAAATGGTGATACATTGGGAGCAAACCCAATATACTCAAGGTTTGTGTTCATATTTGTTCTGCCGTGGATTGATTTCATTTGTATGATCTCATATTCAAACAGCCTTAGTTCCTAGTGTAATTATTATTTGTTTATTAGACAGTCATCAACAAGTAGTTCTGGTCTTACCTGTTTCTCAGTCCTCTCTGCTGCAGCTGACACTGTATCATGGCCTTTATGTTCATCCATTGTACACAGCATACAGATACACTGCTGATCGGTACGACAGTAAACCTCCAGCAGTTTGTCATGATGAGAGCAGATCTTCTCCTGTAGTTGTGCGGTGGCTTTGACCAGCTTGTGCTTCTTCAAAGCAGGAGATTCATAGTGAGATTGGAGGTGAATCTCACAGTAAGAGGCCAGACACACCAGACAGGACATGAGGGCTTTCTGCTTTCTGGTCCCAGTGCAGACATCACACGCCACATCTCCAGGTCCAGCATAGCACAGAGCAGGAGGGGGAGCAGCCTGGAGTCCTGTCTTCTTCAGTTTCTCCACCACTTCAGCCAACATGTTATTTTTCCTCAGATTAGGCCTTGGAGTGAAGGTCTCTCTGCACTGAGGACAGCTATAGACCCCTTTCAGAACATCCTGATCCCAGCAGCCCTCAATACAGCTCCTACAGTAACTGTGTCCACAGGGAATAACCACCGGCTCCTTCAGTAGATCCAGACAGACAGAACAACAGAACTGGTCCTGGTCCAGCAGAACTCCCTGCTGAGCCATTTGGACGGTTGTTCACTCTCACACAGACAGACAACACAGAGACTCAGATCAGTTTCGTTTCCTCAGAAGAAAGTTTGTGGGACTTCCTGGTTCTGCCAGAAGGGTGGGGATAGAGGGAGGGAGGGGTTAGAGGGAGAGAGAGAGAGAGAGAGAGAGAGAGAGAGAGAGAGAGAGAGAGAGAGAGAGAGAGAGAGAGAGAGAGAGAGAGAGAGAGAGAGAGGAACTGTCCACAATGTTAATAGAGACAAAGGTTTGTGTTCCTAGGTTAGGGCCCTTAATATGGAATAAATTAAATAGAGTGGTTAGAATATATAAAGGATAACAGTTTCTATGAAGTACATATGTATAATGCTTTTAATGAATTGTGTAATGCCTTAAACTTATGTGCTATGACACTAACTATAAGCGTCCATAATAACTAATACGTTGTTGTAAAACTGTACAATGTGTTATAGATAATTAGCTACAATGGGGGAGGGGGGACTTGAAATGAATGCAATGTACTGTATGTGAAATGAATACTGTATGTATTGACTGATCATTGAGAATGATGTAACACTTTACATTACAGTGTGTTTATTGGTGTGTAATTATTCCTGTTAGTACAGTGGTGTAAAAGTACTGTGATGCCTCATTCTTACACTGTACTAGCAGCAGTAACCCTAGCCAGTAATAAGGCTACTGTAATGGAAAGTGTTACAGGAAATATAAAGGAAGGATTTATACATGTCATCTATGATATACTGTATGTAATGATATGTCTATGTCTTCTAGATGGTGTTCTATACTGTATGTAATGATATGTCTATGTCTTCTATATGGTGTTCTATACTGTATGTAATGATATGTCTATGTCTTCTATATGGTGTTCTATACTGTATGTAATGATATGTCTATGTCTTCTAGATGGTGTTCTATACTGTATGTAATGATATGTCTATGTCTTCTATATGGTGTTCTATACTGTATGTAATGATATGTCTATGTCTTCTAGATGGTGTTCTATACTGTATGTAATGATATGTCTATGTCTTCTATATGTTAGGCCTACTGCTGCTAGGTAGCTCTCTCTCTGCTCTCCCCCTCCCCTCTGTCTGTCCTTGATTGCAGGAGTGAAGTCTGGTGTGCGGGAGTCAGGGTTCCAGCTGCAGCTCATTCACCATAATCACCTCAGCCTTTAAGACCCGGTCAAACTTTCCACTCATCGTCAGATCATAGTCAAGACAACCATGTTAGTCTCGCTGCCGACTCAACCTGTCTGTTTTCGCTCTTGTGTTTTTGGACTGTTTATTTACTTTTCTCCTGTGCCACAGATATTTGGAACCTGACTCCTGCCTCCGCTTCACTCCTGCCACCACCATCCTGCTCTTCACTATCGGGCCTCTCCTTTGGACTCACCACGGACACTAGGACATTACGGTACCACACCTGCCCTGACCTGGATCTGTACCCTCCCTGTAACCTGGACTTGCTCTTCCCCATTTATTGGAAACCTGGACTATTGAACATTATAATAAACCTGTTAAAACTTCTCTGGCTTGGTGTACTTGTCTGCATTTGGGTTCTATCCAGTTAAATCACAACAGTATGATCTGACCAACATGAACCCAGCAGACAGTAGCTCGGATACCACCCCAGAGTGCACTCAAATTTGGACTGCCATAGCCAATCAGGGCATTCTACTTGGCCAACATGATACCCTGTTTAAGACGATTGCTGAGGACAGTCAGGTGCTGCTTAATCAGGTTCAATTACTCACCAATCAAGTGTCTGCCCTTACTACCCCTTCAGCCCAGATCAGAGAGCCTTTTGTTCCTGCTCCAGAGCGCTATGGCGGGAACATGGGAACCTGTGGCGATTTTTTTGACTCAATGCTCGTTAGTGTTTGAACAACAGCCCCTCACCTACGCCTCAGAAAGAGCCCGTGTGCCTACCTTATCAACTCTACTAGCGGTTCCGCTCGTGCCTGGGGATCCGCGGTCTGGGAGAGTCAGTCGGACATTTGCAACGCTTACGTGGCCTTCACCACGGAGATGAGGAAGGTTTTGACCACCCCGTACGAGGCAAGGAGGCTGCGAAAGCGTTGTTTTCTCTTCGGCAGGGGGCTCGTAGTGTGGCGGAGATGGCAGTGGAGTTTCGGACTTTAGCAGCAGTGAGTGGTTGGAATGACGAGGCATTACAAGGAGTGTTCATCAATGCTTTGTCTGAGATTTTAAAAGATGAATTGGTGTCATATGATGAATCGCCTACGCTGGATAATCTTATTTCACTCACTATCAGGTTGGATAATCGGATTCGGGAGCGCCGCCGGGAGAGGAGTGTTAGTTCCAAGCAACCTGTCTGTCATCAACAAACTCCTCCCTGCATCGTCCCTACGGAGAGAGCCGTGTCTTCCCGAGTCGATACGAGGAGCACTGAACCCGAAGCCATGGAGGTGGGTCGGGCACGGTTGTCCTCAGAGGAGCGTGCACGTCGTATTCAGGCTCGGGTCTGCCTGTATTGTGGAGAAGCTGGTCATTTCGTTCCTTCCTGCCCAGTTCGTCGGGAAAAGGGGCCGGCTCATCATTTATGGGAGAAGTTTTGGTGAGCCGAGCAGCGGATTCTTCCCTCTTCTCCCCGCATTCTGCTCCAGGCATCCCTCCAGTGGCAGTCCCAGAATTTCTCTGTTAGTGCGCTGATTGACTCTGGTGCCGGAAAGCTTTTGGATAGAGAGTGGGCTCAACAAATGGATTTGGAGACTGTTCCTATGGACTGTCCGCTGCAGGCTAAGGGTCTAAATGGACAATTGTTGACCCGCATTACCCATCAGACTGTTCCTGTTTGTCTTGAGAGTGTCGGGAAATCATCAGGAGAACATTCAATTCCATATTATCGACTGCCCACAGACTCCCCCTGGTCCTTGGTATCCCCTGGCTCATAAAACACAATCCACACATTGATTGGGTGACAGGTAGCATTGTTTCATGGAGCACATTTTGTCATGTGAATTGTTTGTGTTCTGCTCAGACTCCTGCCAGTACTGTGCCTCAACCTCCACTGGAGTCCATGGATCTTTCTGCTGTTCCTGACGTGTATCATGACCTGGCATCCGTTTTCTGCAAACACAGAGCTACTTCTCTTCCTCCTCACCGGCCTTACGACTGCGCCATTGACCTCCAGCCAGGAGCCCCGCTCCCCCAGCAGTCGCCTGTACAATCTCTCCCGGCCGGAGACGGAGGCTATGGAGAACTACATTCGGGACTCCTTGGCGGCAGGTATTATGCGTCCTTCCTCGTCACCTGTAGGAGCGGGATTCTTTTTTGTTGCTAAGAAGGATAAGACCCTCAGACCCTGTATTGATTACCGTGGACTTAACAACATCACCATTAAGAACAAGTATTCTCTGCCTTTGATTAATTCTGCTTTTCCCCTCCTTCATGGTGCTACCATCTTTACGAAACTGGATCTACGAAATGCGTATCACCTGGTGCGCATTCGTAAGGGTGATGAATGGAAGACTGCCTTCAACACACCCTTGGGACATTTTGAGTATCGGGTTATGCCTTTTGGGTTGTCTAATGCCCCTGCTGTTTTTCAGGCACTAGTCAATGATGTCCTTCGGGACATGTTGAATCGGTTTGTTTTTGTCTATCTGGATGATATCTTGATTTTCTCAGAGTCCTCCCAGGAACATGAACTGCATGTGCGCCAGGTGTTGCAAAGGTTGTTGGAGAACAAACTGTTTGTGAAGATGGAGAAATGTGAATTTCATGTGTCTGAGACCTCTTTTGGGTTACATCATAGCTCAGGGGGAGCTGCGGATGGACCCAGCTAAGATCTCTGCTGTCACGGACTGGCCAGCTCCCTCTACCCGCAAACAACTTCAACGATTCCTGGGGTTTGCGAACTTCTATAGGAGGTTCATCAAGGACTACAGCCGCATTGCGGCGCCACTCACCGCTCTCACCTCCATCTCACGACCGTTCGCTTGGAATGAAGGGGCCGAATCAGCGTTCGAAGAACTGAAACATCGCTCGCCTCGGCTCCCATTCTGATGCAGCCGGACCCCGACCGCCAGTTTGTCGTGGAGGTGGATGCATCCGACACTGGGGTAGGTGCAGTGTTGTCACAACGTTCTCCTGAAGATAACAAACTGCATCCCTGTGCTTTTCTCTCAAGGAAACTTTCTCAGGCAGAGAGGAATTATGATGTTGGAAATCGGGAACTGCTCGCCGTTAAGCTGGCTCTCGAGGAGTGGCGACATTGGTTGGAGGGCGGAACAACCCTTCATCGTTTGGACGGATCATAAGAATCTGGCTTACCTCCAGTCAGCGAAGCAGCTCAACCCCCGTCAAGCCAGGTGGGCACTATTTTTTGGGAGATTCAATTTTTCTCTGTCTTACCGTCCTGGGTCACATAGCGTCAAGCCTGACGCCCTGTCTCGTGTTCATTCGGCTGTTGATACTGGTAGTAACCCTGAACCCATTTTGCCTCCTACCTGCAGTATTGCAGTCATCACATGTGACATCGAGGGATTGTTAGACAGGCTCAACATCATCAAGCTGACCCTGGGAGGGGCCCTCCCTAACCGGATGTTTGTCCCTGAGTCTGCTCGCTCCCAGGTACTTCAGTGGGCTCACTCGTCTCCCCTTACCTGTCACCCTGGAGTTTCGCGGACCCTTGACTTTGTGCGACGGAAGTTCTGGTGGGCCACGATGGAGCGGACACTCGAGCCTTCATTGCTGCTTGTACGGTATGTGCACGAAGTAAAAACTCCACCCAGGCCAGCGCTGGTCATCTACGACCTCTACCTATACCCAGCCGGCCCTGGTCGCATATCGCTATGGATTTTGTCACTGGACTTCCCCCTCGTCTGGAAAGACTGTAATTCTTACGGTGATTGATCGTTTTTCTAAGTTCGCTCATTTTTGGCCCTACCTAAACTGCCCACTGCCAGAGAGCGGCTGATATTTTGGTTGAACATGTGTTCCGCTCTCATGGTCTACCCACGGATATTGTCTCTGACAGGGGTCCCCAGTTTGTCTCCCAGGTGTGGAAAGCTTTCTGCAAAGCTTTGGGCATTACATCCAGCCTGTCCTCTGGATATCACCCCCAGACCAACGGGCAAGCCGAGAGAGCGAACCAGGAGATGGAGACCGCACTTCGGCTGTGTCACTGGGTCTAACCCTGGGTCATGGAGCTCCATGCTTCCCTGGGTGGAATATGCTCATAACACCTTGACTAACGCTTCCTCTGGTTTGTCTCCGTTTCTGTGTGCTCTGGGTTATCAACCTCCCCTGTTCCCTTCCCAAGAGGGAACTTGCGGTACCCTCGGTGCAGTCCCACATGCGCCGCTGCTGCAAGGTCTGGAGGAAGGCCAGGGTAGCTCTGTCCCGAGCTTCGGCGTACATGCAGAGGCAAGCCAACCGTCACGGTCCCAGGCTCCCGGTTACTCTCCTGGTCAAGAGGTATGGCTGAAGTCACGGGACCTTCCATTGAAGGTGGAGTCGAAGAAGATGGCGCCTCGTTTTATAGGACCGTTCAAGATACTGTCTATTGTTAACCCCTGCGCGGTTAAGCTACAGCTTCCTGCCTCCCCTACGGGTTCATTCCACCTTTCATGTTTCCCAGATTAAGCCTGTGTCGGTTAGCCCTTTGTGCCCGCCCTCTCGTCCCCTCCTCCGCCCAAGATCGTGGGTGGGGGGTCAGTCTCACTGTCCGGCGACTTCTGGATGTTCGCCGCCGGGGTCGTGGTTTCCAGTACCTGGTGGATTGGGAGGGTTATGGTCCTGAGGAACGTTCCTGGGTGCCCAGGAGCTTCATTGTGGATCCTGCTCTGGTTCGTGAGTTTCATAGGTTACATCCTGATAAACCCTGCCGGCCGCCAGGTGGCGTCCGTAGAGGGGGGTACTGTTAGGCCTACTGCTGCTAGGTAGCTCTCTCTCTGCTCTCCCCCTCCCTCTGTCTGTCCTTGATTGCAGGAGTGAAGTCTGGTGTGCGGGAGTCAGGGTTCCAGCTGCAGCTCATTCACCATAATCACCTCAGCCTTTAAGACCCGGTCAAACTTTCCACTCATCGTCAGATCATAGTCAAGACAACCATGTTAGTCTCGCTGCCGACTCAACCTGTCTGTTTTCGCTCTTGTGTTTTTTGGACTGTTTATTTACTTTTTCTCCTGTGCCACAGATATTTGGAACCTGACTCCTGCCTCCGCTTCCTCCTGCCACCACCATCCTGCTCTTCACTATCGGGCCTCTCCTTTGGACTCACCACGGACACTAGGACATTACGGTACCACACCTGCCCTGACCTGGATCTGTACCCTCCCTGTAACCTGGACTTGCTCTTCCCCATTTATTGGAAACCTGGACTATTGAACATTATAATAAACCTGTTAAAACTTCTCTGGCTTGGTGTACTTGTCTGCATTTGGGTTCTATCCAGTTAAATCATAACACTATATGGTGTTCTATACTGTATGTAATGATATGTCTATGTCTTCTAGATGGTGTTCTATACTGTATGTAATGATATGTCTATGTCTTCTATATGGTGTTCTATACTGTATGTAATGATATGTCTATGTCTTCTATATGGTGTTCTATACCGTATGTAATGATATGTCTATGTCTTCTATATGGTGTTCTATACTGTATGTAATGATATGTCTATGTCTTCTATATGGTGTTCTATACTGTATGTAATGATATGTCTATGTCTTCTATATGGTGTTCTATGCTGTATGTAATGATATGTCTGTCTTCTATATGGTGTTCTATACTGTATGAATTCTGAGGATTTAAAATATGAATCTATAATCATGCTTCCCTTTCAATGTCAATGTGTATTTGTAACATTCTAACCCTGTTTACAATAGTGCTTTGACGAAGAAGCTTTCTCCAAAACGTGTCAGCAAGTAATATCACTGAAGGGAATTAATCTGCCGTCCTGCACCTTATTTTACAAACAGTGAGCACGAGAGGGTGGTGACCTGGGGGATCTGAGGTACTGGAATGCATAAAAAAAAGTATATATCCTTTATAATAAAGCATTGCATTCATATCATCACATTTGCGTAGTGGCATAGAGCAGAGTAGAGTAGAGGCACTTACAGAAGTTGTACACATGGGGACATTTTTAGTAGCATAATGGCCGAGAAAATGTTGGCCTTTTATAAACGCATTTCATGCAATTCTATGTCATTTTACATGACGAGACTTTGGTAGAGTATTTGTTAATACCACACAAATGATGGAAATGGCAGGCTACACTGACAAACTGAGAATCAGAGATCAATAAAAACGACCTTGTCTTGAATCCATCAATAGCCGAGGCCTAGGTGTGTGGAGACACATATTGTAGGCTACAATATGAGGAGGAAATTATAGTCCTAAAAATGCTTTCCAGTTTCACTGACTCACCAAACGATGCACAGCTCCCTCACTGGGGATGGCGATGCACTCGTGCCAAAAGCCTCTCTCTCTCTCTCTTTTGTAAAACAATATTTGGAAGTTGATCAAATATTTTGGTGGCCTACAGCATAGAGTCTAAATAAATGATGAAGTGCAACGCTGAGAGATGAGAGTTCAGGCTCCTGTCTATCAGAGCAGAGAGGAGAGAGATCATAGAAAGTGAATCTCATTCTAGTTACATTTGAAGTCGGAAGTTTACATACACCTTAGCCAAATACATTTAAACTCAGTTTATCAGAGCAGAGAGGGAGAGAGATCATAGAGAGTGAATGTCATTGTCACGACTGCTGCCCCAATCATCATCACAATTGTCTTGTCTTGTCAATCACACACCTGGTTCCTATCCCCTAATTAGTCAGTGTATAAGTGTTCCCTCTACCCCCTTGTCCTTGTGGGGGATTGTTATTGTGAGAGTAGTGTAGCTCGGTGGAGCTACTCATAACATTGTGTTGCCAGGATAGATTTCCCCCTGTGCCTATGTATTATTGGATTCCGTTACAGTGTATTTGCCAGGGATGTTAGTTTGCCCTGTGCCTGTTTCGTTGATCGCTATTGGAGCGCATTTGTGTGTCAACGAAGGAATAAACTCTGTATTCGGTGATTACCCTCCTGCGCCTGCCTCCTTCCACCACACTCATCACAGTCATTCTAGTTATGTGCGAGATACAGGCGTGCTTCTCACACAGCCACCGTCACGCGTCGGCCACGCGTTGGTCTCCAACATATACTATGCCCACATACTCTAGTGTAGCTGTGGGGCTTACAAGTCTGAATTTCTTATAGCCTAATTTTCAAGACATCAATGTACAGCAACATTTTTAGGTGTCACTGCAGAACACCCTCCATAAGACTCACATTTCATATACTCAGAGGTGGGGCTTACAATACTCACATTTCATATACTTTTCAAGACATCACTGTAGGACAAACATTTGATTTGATATCAGAATATACTTCAAATAAAATAAATCAATGTATGCTACAGCAGAACACATATTATAGTATATAGGCCTCCTGCCTATCTGATAATATGAAGCGCATATTCAGATTAACTTCACAGTACACAACAAGTTTGTAAAGTTTTCCAGAACCTCCCACAACACGGCCATTTCCTGGTGCGTCTTCTCCTCCCTATCTCTTGTTTTGCTCCTGGTGTCTGTGACACATCTGGGTCCTTTAGCAATCCATGACCTCACATAGGGGACTGGGTTGCATTTGGTCAGGGGTGGGCCAACAAGGTTCAGATAGAGTAGCCCTGATATGGTGGAGGTATGCAGAGAGGCGCGGGTTGAGGTGCAAATCAGATTCATTTGAGAAAATCCCCGCTGGCCTTCTGCACTGGAGATGGGGATGGTGCTGACCACCATCAACATCTCTTTAAGTCCATCTGCAGATGGGGATGGTGCTGACCTCCATCAACATCTCTTTAAGTCCATCTGGAGATGGGGATGGTGCCTGACCACCATCAACATCTCTTTAAGTCCATCTGGAGATGAGGATGGTGCTGACCACCATCAACATCTCTTTAAGTCCATCTGGAGATGGGGATGGTGCTGACCTCCATCAACATCTCTTTAAGTCCATCTGGAAAGTCTCCTTTATCATTACCATCAGTGTCCCTGTACTGCCTGTAGGCCCGTATGACCGTACGTGGACTGCCAATGCCAAACCTCTATCACTGTTTCTCCTACAGTGCTCCTGAATCCTCTGGCCAGTATTGAGCATAAAGCACCTTCAGCTCCTCTATGAACTGGCTGTATCCTGTATTGTCCACTGGTGACTGCCCTGTGTGCAGTAATAACACCCTCACTTCCCTGGTGACTGCCCTGTGTGCAGTAATAACACCCTCACTTCCCTGGTGACTGCCCTGTGTGCAGTAATTACACCCTCACTTCCCTGGTGACTGCCCTGGGTGCAGTAATTACACCCTCACTTCCCTGGTGACTGCCCTGTGTGCAGTAATTACACCCTCACTTCCCTGGTGACTGCCCTGTGTGCAGTAATTACACCCTCACATCCCTGGTGACTGCCCTGTGTGCAGTAATAACACCATCACTTCCCTGGTGACTGCCCTGTGTGCAGTAATTACACCCTCACTTCCCTGGTGACTGCCCTGTGTGCAGTAATAACACCTTCACTTCCCTGGTGACTGCCCTGTGTGCAGTAATTACCTCACTTCCCTGGTGACTGCCCTGTGTGCAGTAATAACACCCTCACTTCCTGGTGACTGCCCTGTGTGCAGTAATTACACCCCTCACTTCCCTGGTGACTGCCCTGTGTGCAGTAATAACACCTTCACTTCCCTGGTGACTGCCCTGTGTGCAGTAATTACACCCTCACTTCCCTGGTGACTGCCCTGTGTGCAGTAATAACACCCTCACTTCCCTGGTGACTGCCCTGTGTGCAGTAATAACACCCTCACTTCCCTGGTGACTGCCCTGTGTGCAGTTAACACCCTCACTTCCCTGGTGACTGCCTTGTGTGCAGTAATAACACCCTCACCTCCCTGGTGACTGCCCTGTGTGCAGTAATAACACCCTCACTTCCCTGGTGACTGCCCTGTGTGCAGTAATAACACCCTCACTTCCCTGGTGACTGCCCTGTGTGCAGTAATAACACCCTCACTTCCTGGTGACTGCATTGTGCAGTAATAACACCCTCACTTCCCTGGTGACTGCCTTGTGTGCAGTAATAACACCATCACTTCCCTGGTGACTGCCCTGTGTGCAGTAATAACACCCTCACTTCCCTGGTGACTGCCCTGTGTGCAGTAATAACACCCTCACTTCCCTGGTGACTGCCCTGTGTGCAGTAATAACACCCTCACTTCCCTGGTGACTGCATTGTGTGCAGTAATAACACCCTCACTTCCCTGGTGACTGCCTTGTGTGCAGTAATAACACCCTCACTTCCCTGGTGACTGCCCTGTGTGCAGTAATAACACCCTCACCTCCCTGGTGACTGCCCTGTGTGCAGTAATTACACCCTCACTTCCCTGGTGACTTCCCAATGTGCAGTAATAACACCCTCACTCTCTTTTGGAGCTCGAGTGAAAATTCAGATAGTTGTTGAAGTGCATCACACATAAGACCTAGATTGTTAACAAACGTATGCGAGGATCTCCCCATGGCAAGGCCACTATAGCTGTGATGGTCACGCCGTCGCGGGAGGCATCCTCAGCTGCTGTGGTGAAGTGCTTGTGAAGAGCCTGGTAATTTCTCATTCTTTGGGCCTTGGTTTGGGCATGTTCAAAACCCCTTTTTCTGAGGGCTCTTTGTTGCTTTTTTTTACGTCGGAGGCAGAACATGTTACTGTACATTCCACCCACTCCTTTGCTAGTTTCAACCCTCCAGTCTTTTCCGGGCCCAAGCTCCCTACCTTTTTGCATGTTGTACAGGCCAGCTTTGAATATTGCTTGACAAGCCAGAGGTTATAAGTTTGCTTGGTCTTGAACTGAGCCTCCGTCCAAATTGCACCTGCTCCGGGCACTGCCCCTCCGTGCACTTCGTCGGTGGATGGACATATGTAGAAATAAGAGAGCAGGTCTGAAATCAGTGGGGAAGGATTAGGATGACTCCACAGAAGGATCACCACACTTTTACATGATGGTTTTTCTGGGAGGCTGGAGAAATAACCAGGAGGCAACTTGATTTAACTCTGATCGCTTTTTTAAATGTTTACAGTGCAAACAGTGAACAAATTGTATAAATAATGCAGCGTGAGGTACTGGAGCCGGGCAAATAGGTGCTGGAACAAATGAGGTCAAATCTGAGAGGTGCCAGATCCGGCTCAAATTAAACACTGGAACCCAGGTCTGGAGTGTATGACGTTGGTGTATTGGTACTGAAATACACGAGATGGAGACAAGACTGATTGGAACAGAACCAGTGAGACCCAGACCAAGACTCAACCACTAGAGACCTCTAGACCCATGTGTCCAACCTGTAAGGAGACCTAGACCAGTTTAAATGTGTCTCACCTGTAAGGAGACCTAGACCAGTTTAAATGTGGACAAATGAGCCCCAGAGTGTGAACATTAATGCTAGTGTGATGATGATGCTGTCAGTACAGCATAGTGTGGTGAGTTTCAGAGTTGGTCATTAGTCCTCATAGGGGATGGTTTCATTCTATGGAGTAGCAGTGATCTTCATGACATTGTGCATGTTTTAGATCAAATCCATTGCAGTCATAATAATATGCCATTTAGCAGTGCGCTTTTATCCAAAGCGACTTACAGTCATGCGTGTATAAATATTTTGTGTATGGGTGGTCCCGGGGATCGAACCCACTACCTTGGCGTTCAAGCGCTGTACTCTACCAGCTGAGCTACAGAGGACCACAGACTCAACTGCACAGACTCACTAATCTAAAAATCCACTTGCATCTCAAATATTGACTCACTAAGTGGTCCAGATCAGTGATTCTGCGCCTCTCCTTGATCAGACTGATCCTCCAACACACTGATGCCTGTTTCTCACTATAGAGCCGATTCAAGCCAAGCAGGGCCAAACTGGGCTGGCTAACACTACAGAGCTGAGTCAAGCAGGGCCAAACTGGGCTGGCTAACACTACAGAGCTGAGTCAAGCAGGGCCAAACTGGGCTGGCTAACACTACAGAGCTGAGTCAAGCAGGGGCCAAACTGGGCTGGCTAACACTACAGAGCTGAGCCAAGCAGGGTCAAACTGGGCTGGCTAACACTACAGAGCTGAGTCAAGCAGGGCCAAACTGGGCTGGCTAACACTACAGAGCTGAGTCAAGCCAAGCAGGGCCAAACTGGGCTGGCTAACACTACAGAGCTGAGTCAAGCAGGGCCAAACTGGGCTGGCTAACGCTACAGAGCTGAGTCAAGCAGGGCCAAACTGGGCTGGCTAACACTACAGAGCTGAGTCAAGCAGGGCCAAACTGGGCTGGCTAACACTACAGAGCTGAGTCAAGCAGGGCCAAACTGGGCTGGCTAACACTACAGAGCTGAGTCAAGCAGGGCCAAACTGGGCTGGCTAACACTACAGAGCTGGAGCCAAGCAGGGCCAAACTGGGCTGGCTAACACTACAGAGCTGAGTACAGCAGGGCCAAACTGGGCTGGCTAACACTACAGAGCTGAGTCAAGAGCAGGGCCAACTGGGCTGGCTAACACTACAGAGCTGAGTCAAGCAGGGCCAAACTGGGCTGGCTAACACTACAGGAGCTGAGTCACAGAAGGCCAAACTGGGCTGGCTAACACTACAGAGCTGGAGTCAAGCAGGGCCAAACTGGGCTGGCTAACACTACAGAGCTGAGTCAAGCAGGGCCAAACTGGGCTGGCTAACACTACAGAGCTGAGTCAAGCAGGGCCAAACTGGGCTGGCTAACACTACAGAGCTGAGTCAAGCAGGGCAACTGGGCTGGCTAACACTACAGAGCTGAGTCAAGCAGGGCCAAACTGGGCTGGCTAACACTACAGAGCTGAGTCAAGGGCCAGGGCCAAACTGGGCTGGCTAACACTACAGAGCTGAGTCAAGCAGGGCCAAACTGGGCTGGCTAACACTACAGAGCTGAGTCAAGCAGGGCCAAACTGGGCTGGCTAACACATACAGAGCTGAGGCCAAGCGGCCAAACTGGGCTGGCTAACACTACAGAGCTGAGTCAAGCAGGGCCAAACTGGGCTGGCTAACACTACAGAGCTGAGTCAAGCAGGGCCAAACTGGGCTGGCTAACACTACAGAGCTGAGCCAGCAGGGCCAAACTGGGCTGGCTAACACTACAGAGCTGAGTCAAGCAGGGCCAAACTGGGCTGGCTAACACTACAGAGCTGAGTCAAGCAGGGCCAAACTGGGCTGGCTAACACTACAGAGCTGAGTCAAGCAGGGCCAAACTGGGCTGGCTAACACACAGAGCTGAGTCGCAGGGCCAAACTGGGCTGGCTAACACTACAGAGCTGAGTCAAGCAGGGCGATCAAACTGGGCTGGCTAACACTACAGAGCTGAGTCAAGCAGGGCCAAACTGGGCTGGCTAACACTACAGAGCTGAGTCAAGCAGGGCCAAACTGGGCTGGCTAACACT
>NW_025537003.1:0-40000 GCF_020615455.1 Coregonus clupeaformis
CGAGTGGAGTGTCGCTTTAATACCCTGAGGCGGTTGTTGCCCCGCCGCCTCGCACGCCGTCTCAATGCCTTCACAAAGCCAATGAGACAATCGCTGTTTTGAAAGTGGTCTACCCAATGCAGCCGCACCGTGAACACAAACAGCTGAGGCGATGACCTAATCGCTGCTGTGCGCTCAACGTAACACGCCAAAGCGCGTACTGGGCACAAACAATGAAGCTTTTTTCTCACTCCTCTCCCCATGGGGAGGGGGATAAAAAGCCCACAATTTCCACGTGGTCTGTGATCTATATGCACTGTTAATAACCTTCGGCACAAATGCCGGGTTGGGACGTAACACCGCTCTGCTCAAATCGCCATTATGGCAAGGCAGTCGGGTCTCGTCGACAGTGCACTCAAATCACTGACCCGCTTAGCGGTAGTCAAGGCGAGCAACAGCGCCGTCTTGATAGACAGCATTTTGAGGGGTATTTGATTCAATGGCTCGAACGGCGACTTACATAGCGCTTCGAGAACCAAAGCCAAATCCCATCCGGGGCAGCGTAGCTCAGGCATTGGCCTAAGACCAATAGGAGCAGAGCTCCCCTTGGGGGCGGAGCTCCACGATATAGAACCCACCCGGGTCGCTAGTGGACGAATCCTCAGAATAGACGCCGTGCCAATCTGTACCAGCAGATAGCCGTGCCTCAATATTCTGTGACAACACTATCATAGAATGACCTCAGTCACTCTACATTAAGTGTCCAACAGACCGCCTTACTCACTCAATGGAACCCAGAGATTAGTAGGCAAGAACAAAATATAAGTCATACTATCTGAATCAGATAAATGACCTCACATTCTGTCATTTCAATACATGTCTCTATGTCCTGACCCTGATTCAAGAGACATGCCACAGATAGCTTTTCATCAGAACGGACCTGATAGAGACCTGTCTATCGTCCTGCTTCTCCTTCCTCTAGCTCAAGATTCTCTTTCAGCTATGCTGAGTGCGATCGAGCTTGAAAATTAAAAAAGCCTATTCTCTGACATAACACGTTTTCCTAACCAAGGCGGACCTGATTGGAACCTGTCCAAGGTCCTGCTCTGTCCTCTCCCTTTAGCTCAAAATCGCCTTTCAGCTCTGCTGAATGCCGACCGAGCTCAAAGAGTTGGAAAAAACGTGCCATAATATGTTTCTTCTAATAAAAGCGGATTTATGAACATGGTCACAATCCTGCTTTCTTTCTCTGTTCCTTCTCAAGATCTCCCTTCAGCCACGCTGAGTACAGATCGAGCCAAAGAGTTAGAAGACATATCCAACAGATAGAAACGAATAAAAGGGAGACGGTGTCACCAAGACGCGCTCTACAATATCCACTACTCTCTGTACCTCTGAAGAGGGCAGTAGAAGCTGCTACTCCACGAGTGGAGTGCGCTAACACCCTGAGGCGGTTGTTGCCCCGCCGCCTCGTACGCCGTCTCAATGCTTCACAAGGCCAATGAGGCAATCGCTGTTTTGAAAGTGGTCTACCCAATGCAGCCGCACGCGTGACTACACAAACAGCTGAGGCGATGACCTATCGCTACTGTGCACTCAATGTAACACGCCAAAGCGCGTACTGAGCACAACGGTAGTCAAGGCGAGCAACAGCGCCGTCTTGATAGACAGCATTTTGAGGGGTATTTGATTCAATGGCTCGAACGGCGACTTACATAGCGCCGAGAACTAAGGCCAAAACCCATCGGGGCACGCGAAGCTCTAGGCATTAGCCTAAGCCTGCATTCCCAATAAAAACGTTTCACTAATGTGTGATTGAACGTTAAACCCTTCATGACCAGCTGAAATTGCCGCTGCAACACTCTCGAATGGTGGATGGCGATTTCTGCTTATCAAACATAAACTTTGGCCACGGGCAGTGCGCGAATGCGTCTCTTCCCAATGGCGGATCGTCCTGTTGTCTCAGGGAGAAACTTGACATGAGATCTGCCTCTACGTTCAAGTAGCCCGGAATGTGCGCTGCTCTCAACGAGCGAGGTGCTTGTGCACCCACAGCCACGAAATTCCTCTGCCGCCCGATGGAGGGCAGGAGATCCTGACCCCTCCCTGGCGATTTATGAGCTACTGTGGTCCGGTTGTCTGATCAAACCAACACATCGCGACCCGAAGGGTGAGACGCCCAGTGGTTAAAACCAGTTGAACCGTTTCCAACTCCATGAGGTTTATGTGCCGACCTGGTTGAGGCCATGCACCACCTATCGCTTGAGACTGACATGTCCCTCCCCATCCAGTTAGGACAGGCTTCTGTATACACTGGAATGTAGAGATGGCACCTTGCCCATCGGGACCCCGTAGCGTGAAAACGCACGGGTTCCTCCAATAGTCCAGGTCTGCTCTTAGCGAGAGAGGAACCACCACCAACCGATGACGTTGACGCACTGGGTCTAGTCTTGGTTGGCGAACCACCGCTGTGTTCTGCGCATGTGCAGAAAACCCCAGCGGGACCACAGGGTGGGCTGCCGACATGAGACCCAAAAGTGACATGATCGATAGCGCCGTTACTGTGTAATTCGGACGACACTCCCTCAGGGCTAGTACCAATGCTGCCCTTCGAGGGTCCCAGATTCGCGCCCTCATCATTACAGTGTCTAGCTGTAGTTCCCAGGTAGACTATCTGATGACTGGGCCAGGGTGCGCTCTTTTTCCAATTCGCCGCAGCGAACCCCAGACGCGTGAGATGAATCACTGTCTGTGTCGTGTAAGTAAACGTCAGTCTCTGCTGACGGGGCGAGAACCCGCAGGTCGTCTAGGTAGGCTAATATCCTTATCCCCTTGACAACGCAGCGGTTCCAATGCCGCCTCCACACACATTTGGAAAACGTTCGAGGTGCCAGGACGTACCCAAACGGCATCCTCTTGAACTCGTCACGCCCCCTCTATGGCATACGCGCCGCTATTCCCCAGCACTGGGTTGGTGAAATAGCCCAAGGTGGGCCCCCTTGAGGGGAGAGGACACATCAGCTCGTTCTGGGTGAATCGGGGCTTTGATACGATGGTTACGACCGTAACTCCAGTAATCTTGCCCTCCGTGAACGCGCACGGGTCTGAACTGCACTGTCTGAGGTAATGGCCTGAGACAGAGCGCTCTTCCCAGAAAGCGATTGCGTCATCATGTCATTGTCTGACTGAGACTGCCGCTTGGCATGAGACTTATCCTTTACAGAACTCAACAGAATCTGAAAGGTGTGATCTCTGACTGATACCACACGGTGGTGCCACAATGCCTCTTTACTGTTCCTAAGCGGCTGTTCAACGACACACTCAATGTGTGGTGAGCTGCGCTCAGAGCCATGGGCATTGATACGTTCAGAATAGCCGGAGGCGTCCATACCTTGGTTATACCTGTAACCCTGGTATTCCCGCTCTCCGTGAACATCGTACGGGTCTGAACTGCGCTGACTGAGGCATTAGCCTGCAGCAAGGCGTCATTCCCGGCTAGCGGCTGCGTCTTCATGTCACATTGGGACAGAGACAGCTGCCTGCTGAATGTGAGGTATCCTTGAGATAAGCCAAGACGGTGTCTTGGTATCTTTCCTTCCTTCACCTCCTGTGTGCGTTCAGCTCTGCACCTCTGGTGGGCTGAACTACGCTCAGTGTGGTGAGTATTAGCGCGTTCAGAAAGAAGTGGGGCGCCGATACACTGGGAAACTTCGTCACCGTGTGTAATCGGGCCCTCCGTGAACGCAGCATGGGTCTGAATCGCACTAACCGAGACCTTAGTCTGCGATAGTGCGCCATCCCTAACTAGCGGCTGCGTCATCATGTCTCCTGACTGAGACTGCAGCCTGCTATGAGAGGCACTCACTACAGTACTCCTTGGAGTCTGTAATGTGAGGTCTCTTTGAGATAAACCAAGACGGGCGTCTAGGTATTATTCCTCCTTTCACCTCCTGTGTGCGTTCAGCTCTGCACCTCTGGTGGGCTGAACTACACTCAGTGTGGTGAGCCTGGGCGCGTTCAGGAAAAGGTGGGGGCGCCGATACACTGGGCACCTTCGTGACCGTGGTAATCGGGCCCTTCTTGAACGCAGCATGGGTCTGGGTCGTACTAACAGAGACCTTAGTCTGTGATAGTGCGCCACTCCAATGTGGTTATTATCAGCGCGTTCTGAGAGAACGGGGCGCCGATACGTGGTTCGCCCGTAACCGTAGTAATCGGCCCTCCATGAACGCAGCACGTGTCTGAACGCACTGACTGAGGCGTTAGCCTGAGACAGAGCGCCGTCCCGGATAGCGGTCGCGTCATCATGCCATTATCTGGCTGAGACTGCAGCCTGCTATGTAAGACACTCACTACGGCACTCCTAGGAGTCTGTAAAGTGAGGTCCTATAAGGTACACTTAATACCTTTTATATACCTGCCTTATGTGTGCATTCAGCAACGCACCATGGTGGGCTGAGCTGCACTCATAGTGGTAAGAGAGAGAGCGAGAGTGAGGAAGGTCGAACGCTCTCGGATGTATTATGGAAAAGGGGCTCTTTCTTGACAGTGTCAAGTAGAGCCAACTCTTTATTACACACATCAACAAAAAACATTCTCTCAACACTCAACGGTAGAGTGGGGGGGGGACAGTGGGCTCGGTCACAGCGGGCGCTGTGCCGTCTTCCGTTCTCTCCCCCTCGCCTGTCATAAACGGGCGTCTCCTCTGGCCGCCCTTCGGGTGATGTCAGGATGACGCTTTAATGACCTCTCTCGCCGCACCTCTGGCGCTGAAGGGGGCGAGGCCCGCCCCTTGCTGCTGGAGGCCGCGTCTGAGCCAGTTGTAGCGAGAGTAGCGGCCGCCCTTCCTCATATCCACTTCCGGGTTGGAGGGAATGGGGGCAGCTTAATCTCCCGCTGTTTAGTAGCCCACTCAATGAGACCTGAGAATTCAGGCACAGAGAGGCTGTGGCGTCATCATCCAGGGATGTAATGACCTCACAATTTCCGAAGGAAAAAGGGGGGTGTTAAACATCTGGGTCAGTGTAATGAATTGTTCCAATAGAATATTCATTTTTTCCCAATAGCCCTGTCATCTCCTGAGTCAGTGCCCTCAGATGATGCCTCAGCTGAGACTAACACTGATAGCACATCCTCAAGAGGAATATCCTCCCTAAAAATGCCCAATGCTGCTTCCACTCCTTCAAAAAGGGGAGGCGCAGCTCGGCGCATAGTGGGGGATTGATGAAGCTGTCCCTGGCGTGCTGGCCCTCAACCCACGAAACAATGTCGGGGGGTCGAGGCAACCGCCAAGGGGAACAGCGACATTGAGCTCTGAAAGAGCTTTTGTAAAATGCTTATCTTGGATAAGCTTGGTGTGCTCATTTAGGAAGACGTTGATGGCTGGATATCAACGACGAAAATCTTCCTGAGTCTTCGTAAGGCTTCTTCTCTAGTCCAGTCGCTGAAGATAATGGGAGGCAGATTGATGGAACGGGGTTCCTTATATGGGACACCTGTACTCCTATTGGCTGTAGGTGTGTGCATAATTTTGCTTCAGGCTGTTCTGCCCTAGGGCAGAGGGTAAACCACTAGGAGCATAGCTCCCCTATGGGGCGGAGCTCCACGATATAGAACCAGCCAGCTAGTTTAATGGAACAAATATTGATTGTCGTATTTACAGCATTAGTTCTTTGTTCACAGTAATGGTAAGCCATTATCTGCTTTTCTATACTTTTTTGTTGCATTAGGCTAGCTTTGAACACCAATACTTAACTTTTACTTGACAGCCTGTTAGCTGCCGTACTACAACTGGCAAGTAGACGGACTGCGCCGTTCATTTCTTTCTTTCTCTCGAGTTGATTTGGTCAAATGGCAATGCCATTAATTGTCAGATCAGCGCTCATGAAAAGTAAGTGTACATGATTGAGTCTTTAAGATGCATGTCAGCTCTAAAACGTAGCTAACTTCAGCTAAATGTATGTTTTCTACACGGGTCGCATCCATTCAATTAGCAAGGCTAGCCACCTGACGTTAGGAAAAGTCATTGGCACCATATAATTATTGGAGACCCAGACCAGATTCGCTAGCTAGCTACTGTAGTTAGCTAACCTGGCTATAGATTTTTACTTAAATATCAACACTTTGCTAGGTAGCTAGCTAATACTAAGCTCCAGCTAATGTAAACTGTTTGGTTAGCGTCTTGGCTAACTAGGTGAGAGGTGAATACTATGTAACACTATTCCGTATAGGAGTGGATCGCAAGGTGGTTTAGTAGGTCAAAACCGTGCAAATGACGTATTTTACTGGAATTATCATTATCATTTACTGGAAAATCATATTAATGTTTCTTTGTGTTGTATTACATTTTTTTCTATCAACCCTCCCTTCCCTCCCTCTGTCTCTCATTTGGGTGCTGATCATCAGACAGGAGTCTGTGGCTACCTGGTCTCAGTGCTGTAAGGGCCTTGTCTTCTCCTGGGGGCCCCACTCCTCCTTTTACCACCCTGTCTGTCAGTCAACCTGCCACAGCTGTCACTCACGTGAGAGCTGCACCGGCCGAGAGAAACGCAATGCCATGAACAAAGCCTTCTGGAGGTAACACCTGGCCCAAACACCACTACTTAAACACAGCTGAAACGTTCCTGCCTTTCTAGTTGCACATTTGTGTAATCCAGCACTACAGCACTGTGTTCCTTTATGAATTGATGTGCATCCTATATTTCTTAATATTTTCTTCTCTTCCATCAGACATCCCCCTTTTCTCTCAGAGAAATGGTGGAGTGCTTTACACAGATAGCTGGGGACCCGGAGTGCCGCGTGGTTGTCGTCTCAGGTGCTGGAAAGGTCTTCACAGCTGGTAAGAGAATGTTTCCCTTTAGCTTACAATTGTCTCAGGTTGAACTGGGTTCTACTTATCAATAGGATGTACCACAATATACCAAACATAACAGTATACCAGTAATAAGACCAGTAAAAAAATTAACTGTTGGATTATGACTGTGTGTAGGCATTGACTTGATGGACATGGCCAGTGAAGTCTTACAGCCTGAGGGGACGACATGGCCAGGACTTCCTGGAACATGCGACGCACATCACCAAGTACCAGGAAACCTTCACCGTCATTGAAAGGGTCTGTATATGAACTTGTGAAATACTTAATCCTGCACAATATGTTGGTATTGATAGTGAACAAGTAGGCAAATGCATTTCTCTCTTTCCCACCACCCCCTTTCTTCTTGTAGTGTCCAAAGCCTGTGGTTGTGGCAGTGCAGGGAGCTTGTGTTGGAGGAGGTGAGTTTTGGTGGTATATTATTGATTTGCAAAGTCTTGCAAAAGCTTTAATATATTATTCCTTCTTTCCAAAATGTGACTTTCTTCACCCGTGAAGGTGTTCTGCAATAAAACTGTAATGGCTTGTCATGTTATAACATGTATGTGTTCTGTCAGGAGTGGATCTGATCACAGCCTGTGATATCCGTCTCTGCACTCAGGATGCCTGGTTTCAGGTGAAGGTAAGTGTGCCTAAATGCATCACCTTACCCCCAATGACCAACTCCATGAGGACCAAGGTCGAGGGGACATCCAAAGGCCTTTTCAGACTGTACGTCGGATTCAGCCTTTTAGCCTTTTACGATTATCACGTCGCACGCAATGTTACCAAATTAAAATCTTTATATCAACGTGTCCAGATTGTACGATTGCTTCCAGTTCTGTCATCACATTCTGCGATTGGCTTGCGAGGCTACATCAGCCGACATGGGCTACATCAACTGCATCAACCACACCACGATAAAGGAAAAAGAAATCTGACGCTGCCAGAACTTTGTGGGAGCCTACGACCACACGTAGTGGTACTTAATCGGCAGACTTAGACCCTGTACACTGAACGAGCCAAGACATCTAACAGTCGCTTACTGACCTAAGAATTTGCCCACGACGTGGACATTTTGTCTGGGATGGCAAAATCGTTGCATAAAAAGGGCTAAAATCATAGTCTACAATGGCCTTAACTGGTAGCGGTTTTCATACATGTGTTTTCTGTAGCAACCACCAGGGGGACTCTCATAGTAAAGTAAAGGCAGAATGATGAGAAATGTACTTTTGCATTCTGCTTCGTATCTCTGAGTGATGTGAAAGGTCTGCCTCTCTTACAGGAAGTTGATATTGGCCTAGCAGCTGACGTTGGAACTCTGCAGCGCCACCTAAAGTCATTGGGAGCCGCAGGTTAGAGCAAGCATTTTATATGGTTGGTAGAGCATGGCGCTTGCAACGCCAGGGGTTGTGGGTTCGTTTCCACGGGGGCCAGTATGAAAAAATGTATGCACTCACTAACTGTAAGTCGCTCTGGATAAGAGCATCTGCTAAATGAGTAAAATTAAAAAAATATATGCATTCATTACAACAATGCTGCGTGGGAGTCCCTCAGCTTGCATACATACAGTTGAAGTCGGAAGTTTACATACACTTAGGTTGGAGTAATTAAAACTTGTTTTTCAACCACTCCACAAATTTCTTGTTAACAAACTATAGTTTTGGCAAGTCGGTTAGGACATCTACTTTGCATGACACAAGTAATTTTTTCCAATAATTGTTTACAAATTATTTCAGTTATAATTCCAGTGTATCACAATTCCAGTGGGTCAAAAAGTCTGGTTCATCCTTGGGAGCAATTTCAAACGGCCTGAAGGTACCTCGTTCATCTGTACAAACAATAGTACGCAAGTATAAACACCATGGGACCACGCAGCCGTCATACCGATCAGGAAGTCTCCTAGAGATGAACGTACTTTGGTGCGAAAATTGCAAATCAATCCCAGAACAACAGCAAAGGACCTTGTGAAGATGCTGGAGGAAACAGGTACAAAAGTATCTATATCCACAGTAAAACGAGTCCTATATCGACATAACCTGAAAGGCCACTCAGCAAGGAAGAAGCCACTGCTCCAAAACCGCCATAAAAAGCCTATGGTTTGCAACTGCACATGGGGACAAAAGATCGTACTTTTGGAGAAATGTACTCTGGCCTGATGAAACACAAATAGAACTGTTTGGCCATAATGACCATCGTTATGTTTGGAGGAAAAAGGGGGTAGCTTGCAAGCTGAAGAACACCATCCCAACAGTGAAGCACGGGGGTGGCGCATCATGCTGTGGGGGTGCTTTGCTGCAGGAGGGACTGGTGCACTTCACAAAATAGATGGCATCATGAGGAAGGAAAATTATGTGGATATATTGAAGCAACATCAGTCAGGAAGTTAAAGCTTGGTCGCAAATGGGTCTTCCAAATGGACAATGACCCCAAGCATACTTCCAAAGTTGTGGCAAAATGGCTTAAGGACAACAATATCAAGGTATTGGAGTGGCCATCACAAAGCCCTGACCTCAATCCTATAGAACATTTGTGGGCAGAACTGAAAAGCGTGTGCGGAGCAAGGAGGCCTACACACCTGACTCAGTTACACCAGCTCTGTCAGGAGGAATGGGCCAAAATTCACCCAACTTATTGTGGGAAGCTTGTGGAAGGCTGCCCGAAACGTTTGACCCAAGTTAAACAGTTTAAAGGCAATGCTACAAAAATACTAATCGAGTGTATGTAAACTTCTGACCCACTGAGAAAAGCTTAAATAAATCATTCTCTCTACTATTATTCTGACATTTCACATTCTTAAAATAAAGTGGTGATCCTAACTGACCTAAGACAGGTAATTTTTACTAGGACTAAATGTCAGGAATTGTGAAACTGAGTTTAAATGTATTTGGCTATGGTGTATGTCAACTTCTGACTTCTCAACTGTACACCCAGGAACACTGAGTGCTGCCAAGGTATTGTTCTGAATAGATCCCCTTATACACTGCTCAAAAAAAATAAAGGGAACACTTAAACAACACATCCTAGATCTGAATGAATGAAATAATCTTATTAAATACTTTTTTTCTTTACATAGTTGAATGTGCTGACAACAAAATCACACAAAAATTATCAATGGAAATCAAATGTATCAACCCATGGAGGTCTGGATTTGGAGTCACCCTCAAAATTAAAGGGGAAAACCACACTACAGGCTGATCCAACTTTGATGTAATGTCCAAAACAAGTCAAAATGAGGCTCAGTAGTGTGTGTGGCCTCCACGTGCCTGTATGACCTCCCTACAACGCCTGGGCATGCTCCTGATGAGGTGGCGGATGGTCTCCTGAGGGATCTCCTCCCAGACCTGGACTAAAGCATCTGCCAACTCCTGGACAGTCTGTGGTGCAACGTGGCGTTGGTGGATGGAGCGAGACATGATGTCCCAGATGTGCTCAATTGGATTCAGGTCTGGGGAACGGGCGGGCAGTCCATAGCATCAATGCCTTCCTCTTGCAGGAACTGCTGACACACTCCAGCCACATGATGTCTAGCATTGTCTTGCATTAGGAGGAACCCAGGGCCAACCGCACTAGCATATGGTCTCACAAGGGGTCTGAGGATCTCATCTCGGTACCTAATGGCAGTCAGGCTACCTCTGGCGAGCACATGGAGGGCTGTGCCTTCCCCAAAGAAATGCCACCCCACACCATGACTGACCCACCGCCAAACCGGTCATGCTGGAGGATGTTGCAGGCAGCAGAACGTTCTCCACGAAGCGTCTCCAGACTCTGTCACGTCTGTCACGTGCTCAGTGTGAACCTGCTTTCATCTGTGAAGAGGCACAGGGCGCCAGTGGCGAATTTGCCAATCTTGGTGTTCTCTGGCAAATGCCAAACGTCCTGCACGGTGTTGGGCTGTAAGCACAACCCCACCTGTGGACGTCGGGCCCTCACTACCACCCTCATGGAGTCTGTTTCTGACCGTTTGAGCAGACACATGCACATTTGTGGCCTGCTGGAGGTCATTTTGCAGGGCTCTGGCAGTGCTCCTCCTGCTCCTCCTTGCACAAAGGCGGAGGTAGCAGTCCTGCTGCTGGGTTGTTGCCCTCCTACGGCCTCCTCCACGTTTCCTGATGTACTGGCCTGTCTCCTGGTAGCGCCTCCATGCTCTGGACACTACGCTGACAGACACAGCAAACCTTCTTGCCACAGCTCGCATTGATGTTGCAACATCCTGGATGAGCTGCACTACCTGAGCCACTTGTGTGGGTTGTAGACTCCGTCTCATGCTACCACTAGAGTGAAAGCACTGCCAGCATTCAAAAGTGACCAAAACATCAGCCAGGAAGCATAGGAACTGAGAAGTGGTCTGTGGTCGCCACCTGCAAAACCTTTATTGGGGTGTCTTGCTAATTGCCTATAATTTCCACCTGTTGTCTATTCCATTTGCACAACAGCATGTGAAATGTATTGTCAATCAGTGTTGCTTCCTAAGTGGACAGTTTGATTTCACAGAAGTGTGATTGACTTGGAGTTACATTGTGTTGTTTAAGTGTTCCCTTTATTTTTTTGAGCAGTGTATGTATAATCTTCCTTCCTCTCCAGCTTGGTGAATGAGTTGGCTCTGACAGCAAGGAAGATGTACGCCGATGAGGCCAAGGAAAGTGGATTAGTCAGGTATGGATACAATGTGTGTGTGCGTGTATTTGTTGCCTATGCAGGTTGGTTTTGTGTATTCATACACTCTTTCCCTGTGTAGCCGTGTATTTCGGACAAGGAGGTGATGATGGCTGGAGCTCTGGAAATGGCAGGGGAGATAGCAGGCCGCAGCCCTGTGGCTGTCCAGGGAACCAAGGTCAACCTGATCTACTCCAGAGACCACAGTGTGGCAGAGGGCCTGAACTACATGGTGAGGCTCAATACTACAAGGATGCTCACAACACCGCACACATCAGCGTGGCAACAACATAGTCTATCAAAAACCGAACCCAGGATAGATAACCATGGGTCTCTTAAACAAGTGTAGTGTTCTGATAAGGTGGGTGGGTTACTCTGTATCCTACCAGGAGGCAGAGTTTTGGAAAGTAGATATCATTGGAAGTCCAAAATCTGAAATGTAAATTTAAAAAAAAATGAATTACACACTGAGGCTGAGAGTTCAGTCTGTCTCTCCTTCTGTCTTCAGGCAACGTGGAACATGAGCATGCTGCAGACGGAGGATGTCATGAAGTCAGCTGCGGCCTCATGGAGAAGAAGAGTCCTAAAACCATAACTTTCTCCGAGCTCTGAAGCTGAGGGGCAGAAAGAGGCTGGAATGAAGATTTTCTTAGCTGATGGAAAGTGAGGGAAGAGGGGGAATCGATGGAGGGCGGTGTAAAAAGTTAAATTAAAGGGATTCCTTTATCTACTTACTCAGAGTCAGATTAACTAGTGGATACAATTTTTATGTCTCTGAGTCCAGTATGACCGAAGTTAGATGTAGTTTGGGGCATTAGCGCTAGCTTCAATTAACGTTAGTGCAGCTTAGCGCAAAGACTGGAAGTCTGTACCTGAACACTTCCAGTCTTTGCGCTCAAGCATGCTAGCTGTACCGAAGACTTCCAGTCTTTACTCTAAGCTAGTTAGCGCGTTGGCTTGCGAAACTACCTGCGTCAATTCCTTCAGTACTGGACACAGAGACATGAAAATGGTATCCACGCAGTTCATCTGACTCTGGCAGGTAGATAAAGGGCGTCATTGCCAAAATTCCCAACTATCGATTTAACTAATATAAAAATGGCCTGACTCCAGCAGATGCATATGTTTGTGTGTTGGTGCCTTTTGTCTGTCTGAATCACTCAAAGCAGAGCGGTCTGTAAACTGTAAAGATGAGTTAGTGGCCTCGCTTGCTTGCTCTGCATGCAGGATTCAGGTTGGGTGCTCTACCAATCAGCCTCACACTTTTGTAAATGTATATAAATGATTGCATCATAAAAATATTGAATAAAATATGAACTGAGCCAAAGTGCCCTGTTTCAACATGTTACGTGTTTGTGCTGAGTTTTAGGCTTTGAGCATACAATTCAATACTTAAATATGAAATGTAAGCATCTTTCACCAAGCCAATGCTCATAGCGTCGCTGCTCCAGTTTGGACCACTGCCACCGTTGGAGGAGATATACCTATTGCCCAGACTCACTTGCTGCTTCTTGATTACGCTCAATTGGTGACTTGTTGACTATAAATACGCACAGTGGGCATCGGGTGCCCCCTGGGCGGACTAAAAACTTTGGTCACGCCTTAAAAGCAAACATTCTCCCTCGCATTGAGAAGGCAAGGTGGTCTGACCATAGTGTAGACCATATCAGTAGGTCAGAGGTCGTAGTTGGACGCCTGAAGATGCTTCTGTCTCCCATCCGTTGTATCATCCTTCTTCTCCTTGTCAACTCCGTCTATTCTGGTACGTTAACGATCCATAATGACCTGATCATTTAAAAATAATACTTAACTGATAAAATATATGAGGTAGGGCAGAGTGGGGTAGGTTGAGGCACCCTTGTGTCTAGGAAACCATACACAATTTATAATTTGAACAAATATTTAGGCAGAGGTCATTTCATCGAGTCTGAAGGGAGAAACCACATGGAAAAAGTGGTAAGCAAGTTGGGTTCCAAAAAGAAGTTTTTCACCAAGTCCAATGAATTTATTGTGTTAGAGGTTTTATGATGCTTGTATTGAAACAAAATTTGATAATTTTAAGATTGTTTTATACATTAGTTGGGGTCTCTAAGCTTCAATATGAGGTCCTAAACCTAGCATGAAAGTGCATCCTTGTATCTGTGTGGGCTAATATAATATACACTTTGATCATATATCATTTTAATGCATATGCCTATAGTTTTAATTATTGAGGTGAATCCATAAAATTGTGGTGTTCAGAGAAACGAAATTGGCTAATGTATAGGCTATAATTAGATAATTATGCAAAATGTGAAAAAGGCTGCATAGAAATTGAGCAGCTTCTATATCTAGAAAAGTGTATTCTGTTACTAATACATGGTTTATTATTACTTTAAGTATGTATTGAATTATAATAAAACCCATGAAAATAAAACAAACATGGGTTTAGGCTGTCAGTATGAATTAGATCGATAAGGGGGTGGCAGAGGGTTATACCGTATCAGCAAAAGCCATGTGCTGAGGCCATCGGAATGAATACAAAATTGTATCTAATCTAAAAAAGGTCGGTGTCACGTTTGGATAGCAATTTTTGTAGTACGAAATGTAAAAGATAATTGTAGAGATTGTTATACATTGTTATTCTGATTTTCAAGTCTCAGGAGGCTCTCGTTGTTTGACCAACAACTACGGGCGTAATTTAGCTCCATTTGCGTCTTTACGCGCAACTACAAACGATTGATCTTCTCGTATTATCTCTAGCTTTGACCGTCCTCTGTCCCTCTCGTCTTTTGATATGTCATATCACATTTTATATTTCATAGGACGAGTTCTGAGGAAGATCAAGGAGCGCGTGCGTAAAATTCAGTATGAAAAAGCGAAGAAGAATGTGCTGATGCGCGCAGTCAACGGGGCATAAGTCCATGGGCGAAGTGAGAGACGGGAAAATTCACCAACCCTGGACCACTTCGACAGTCAAAACGATGAAACCTTTCCTCAGGTGACCCACCACCAATACATGCACCTACAGTGAGGTCCAAAAGTATTGGGACAGTGACACATTTTTTTGTTGTTTTTGGCTCTGTACTCCAGCACTTTGGATTTGAAATGATACAATGACTATGAGGTCGAAGTGCAGACTGTCATCTTTAATTTGAGGGGTATTTTCATCCATATAAGGTGACAGCACTTTTTGTACATAGTCCCCCCATTTTAGGGAACTAAAAGTATTAGGACAAATTCACTTATATGTGTATTAGAGTTTTCAAAAGTTTAGTATTTGGTGTCATATTCCTAGTAGGCAATGACTACAGCTTGTGACTACAAACTTGTTGAATGCATTTGCAGTTTGTTTTGGTTGTGTTTCAGATAATTTTGTGCCAAATAGAAATGAATGGTAGATAATATATTGTGTCATTTTGGAGTCACTTTTATTGTAAATAAGAATATAATATATTTCTGAACACTTCTACATTCTTGTGGATGCTACCATGATTATGGATAATCCTGAATGAATTGTGAATAACAACAAAACAAATTGCAAATGCATCCAACACGTTTGTAGAGTCACAAGCTTGATGTAGTCATTACGTGCCAGGAATATGGGACCAAATAAAATGTTATTTGTCACATGCGCCGAATACAACAGGTGTAGACCTTACAGTGAAATGCTTACTTACAAGCCCCTTAACCAACAATGCAGTTTTAAGAAAAATAAGTGTTAAGAAAGTATTTACTAAAATAAACTGAAGTAAAAAAAAAAGATAAAGATAAAAATAGAAAAATAACAAATAATTAAAGAGCAACAATAAAATAACAGTAACGAGGCTATATCCAGGGAAATACTAAACTTTTGACTACTTTAATACACATAAAAGTGAATTTGTCCAAATACTTTTGGTTCCCTAAAATGGGGGAACTATGTACAAAAAGTGCTGTAATTTCCTAAACGGTTCACCCAATATGAATGAAAATACATTCAAAGGCATAACACAATTGACAGTCTGCACTTTAACCTCTTAGTCATTGCATCATTTCAAATACAAAGTGCTGGAGTACAGAGACAAAAAAAATAATTGGTCTCTGTCCAAATACTTTTGGACCCTCACTGTATATAGGGTACCTGCAGCCCCCCCACTCTTGTTCTCTGCTTCTACTCCCTTTCTCTCACCCTCTCTTTCTCTCTCAGAGGTTTTTCGTGAATGAAGCCTATTGGGAGGCGTCCTCATGGCCCAGTGTTCCTGTACATCGGCGGGAGGGCCCCATCTCTGAGTTCAGTGTGCTGGCAGGTAAACACAAAGCTCCCTCGTCACGCTCTTAAGTAATATGAAAAGAAAATGGAAATGCATTGACACGATAAGTTAGGCTTACATAGGTGTTATGAATATGATACTTGTATTTAGTTACAAGTCCATGCCTGTTCTTCGGTTTTTGTCTTGTTGATACCTCAACCAACTCTTAACCTCGTCTATTTCTCCTCTTTGCTCCTGCTTTGTGTGTATCTGTAGGCCACCATGTGGACATGGCTGAGGAGCACGGGGCCCTGCTTGTGGCCCTGGAGCATCGTTTCTATGGCAAGAGCATCAACGAAGATGGCCTGGAGACTGAGAACCTGGGAGACCTGTCCAGCCAGCAGGCGTGAGTACTGGTGGGAGGAGGAGGGAGTCAATGTGATGATGTTGAATCAACGTGGAAAACTGATTGGATTTGCAAAAAGTCATCAATGTGAGGGAATTTTGTATTTTTTTCACCCAACTTTGAACCTAAATCCAATGGCATGGTGACATTTTTTGTTGATTTCATGTTGAATTCACATTAGTTGACAACTCAACCAAATGTATATCAAAACTAGACATTGAACTGACGTCTGTGCCCAGTGGGTTGCTACTTGAAGTATGCAGAGTGCTTTTGAGTGGGCTTGAATTGGGCAGAGATTGCATTTCATTTTCTCTGCCATCTCTTGGTTTCCAGTCTCACCGACATCGCAGAATTCCATCAATACATCAGCGATCGCTTTGACCTCTCCAACAAGAATACCTGGATCAGCTTCGGAGGTTCCTATGCTGGGGCCTTGTCTGCCTGGCTCAGGGGAAAGGTACAGTAGAGATAAAATAACACTGTCTATTTTTATACTTAGGACCGAACAGCGGTGTTACTGTATGCTGGTTTACTGTATTCCATGGTAATAATACAAAATAATGTTATCTGTTCCTGCTCTTCCAGTTCCCCCACCTGGTCTACGGTGCTGTGGCCTCCTCCGCTCCTGTCAAAGCCAAACTGGACTTCTCCAACTTCAACAAAGTAAAGATCTCATCATTAGTACTACTGGTAGTAGTAGTAGTAGTAGTAGTAGTAGTAGTAGTAGTAGTAGTAGTAGTAGTAGTAGTAGTAGTATTAGTAGTAGTTGTAGTAGTAGTAATAGTAGTAGTAGTAGTAGTAGTAGTAGACATACTAGTAACTGTTGCACTATTTATAGTGTTAATAGCATGGTAGATGTGATGTTCAGCTGTACAGACAACGGTGGAAACAAACCCTGGTTTTCTCTCTTCCAGGTGGTGGGTCTGAGCCTTGCGGACAAGGATGTTGGAGGTTCAGATAAGGTTTGAGAACATTTACAGTTGATGTGGGCGCTTGAAATCATGTGTTGGAGTATCTGACTGTGAGTCTCCACTGTGTGATTTGACTCTCTCTGTCTCCTTGTCACTGTCTCTCTTTCTCCGCTCTCTCTCTCTCACTCTCTCTCTCTCTCCTCCAGTGTGTGGGGACATCTGGGAGGCCTTTGCTGCCGTGGAGGCCGCCCTGTTTGCTGGGAACGCCACTGAGGTGGGGAAGGACTTTGGGTGCTGTGAGACCCCTGAGGATCTGGAGGACCAGATCGAGCTGATGCAGAGCCTGGCCGACATCGTCATAGGAACCGTGGCGTACAACGAGGAGGGGGGCATTCTAACTATTGAGGAGCTCTGTGACATCATGACCAATGAGACAGAGACCTTCGATTCGGAGACTGAGGCCTACGACCGGCTGATCAAACTGGTGCAGGTACAGTCAGGTCCATAAGTATTTGGACAGTGACACAATTTGCATCATTTTGGCTCTGTACGCCACCACAATGGATTTGAAAGGAAACAATCAAGATGTGCTTTAAGTGTAGACTTTAATCTTTAATTTAAGGGTTTTGTCAAAATTATTGTATGAACCGTGTAGGAATTACAACCATTTTTATACATAGCTCCCCAATTTTAGGGGCTCAAAAGTAATTGGATAAACTAACATAATCATACATTAAATTGTGAGTTTCAATACTTGGTTGCAAATCCTTTGCAGTCAATGACTGCCTGAAGTCTGGAACCCATAGACATCACCAGATGTTGTGTTTCTTTCCTGGTGATGCTCTGCCTTTACTGCAGCTGTCTTCAGTTCCTGCTTGTTCTTGGGACGTTTTGCCTTCAGTTTTGCCTTCAGCAAGTGAATGCATGCTCAATTGGATTCAGGTCAGGTGATTGACTTGGCCATTGCAGAACATTCCACTTCTTTGCCTTAAAAAAGTATTGGGTTGCTTTCGCAGTATGCTTCGGGTCTTTGTCCATCTGCACTGTGAAGCGCCATCCAATGAGTTTTTAAGCATTTGGCTGAATCTGAGCAGATAATATAGTCCTAAACACTTCAGAATTCATCCTGCTGCTTTTGTCAGCAGTCACATCATCAATAAATACAAGGGAACCAGTTCCATTGGCAGCCATACATGCCCACGCCATAACACTACCTCCACCATGCTTCACAGATGAGGTGGTATGCTTCGGATCATGAGCAGTTTCTTCCCTTCTCCATACTCTTTTCTTCCCATCATTCTGGTATAAGTTGATCTTTGTCTCATCTGTCATGTTGTTCCAGAACTGTACAGGCTTTTAAATATGTTTTTTTGGCAAACTCTAATCTGGTCTTCCTGTTTTTGAGGGCTTACCAATGGTTTACATCTTGTGGTAAACCCTCTGTATTTACTCTGTTGAAGTCTTCTCTTGATTGTTGACTTTGACACAGATACGCCTACCTCCTGGAGGGTGTTCTTGATCTGGCCAACTGTTGTGAAGGGGTTTTTCTTCACCAGGGAAATAATTATTCTGTCATCCACCAGTTGTTTTCCGTGGTCTTCCGGGCCTTTTGGTGTTGCTGAGCTCACCAGTGCGTTCTTTCTTTTTAAGAATGTACCAAATAGTTGATTTGGCCACACCTAATGTTTTTGTTATCTCTCTGATGGGTTTGTTTAGATTTTTCAGCCTAATGATGGCTTGCTTCACTAGCAGTGACAGCTCTTTGGACTTCATATTGAGGGTTAACAGCAACAGATTCCAAATGCAAATGCAACACTTGAAATCAACTCTAGACCTTTTATCTGCTTACTTGTAAATTAACTAATGAGGGAATAACACACACCTGGCCATGGAACAGCTGAGCAGCCAATTGTCCGATTACTTTTGGTCCCTTAAAAGGGGGGGACCACATATCAAAAGTGCTGTAATTCCTACACCGTTCACCTGATTTGGATGTAAATACCCTCAAATTAAAGCTGAAAGTCTGCACTTTCAGCTCATATTCATTATTTAATTTCAACTCCAATATGCTGTGGTAAACAGCTAAAATAATAATAACTTGGTCAATGTCCAAATATTTATGGACCTGACTGTATGAGGTGTATTGTACATATGCACACACACACTTTACACACACACACACACACACAAATGTATGCACAAAAGCACGCAGACATACACAAGCACGCACACACACACACGCACAGCCCCAAAATGACAATTATTTGATTAACCAGCAGAGGGCTGTATTGAGCTACAGTTGTGCATCCCCTTGCCTTGACTGATGCAGAACAGTCAGAACACTGTTACTGTGTTTGCGTGCGTGCATATTTATGTGTGTGTGCGTGCGTTTATTAGACAGACCGTGCCACAGGCGACAAGCCCTGTCTGGATGCGTCCCACAAGCAGACCATCAAGGACCTGAGTGACACCAATCTGGACTCTGCCTATAATGGAGAGAGACAGTGGTACTACCAGACCTGCACCGAGTTCGGCTTCTGTGAGTACCGCTCCACCACACCGCACAACTCTGTCACTCCTAGAGGAGATACAGTGACGTCCGAAATTATTCACATCCTTGATAAAGATGAGCAATAATGACTGTATAAAATTAATTATTCAAATACTGAGCTACAGTATGTTGTAGGCAAAAAAATTGGGAAATTATATTATTTCATACTAAAACAATTGCTCAGAGAAAGAGATATTGTTTAACAAGTAATATATGTTTTTCTCTAAAAGGTAGGGGTCTAAATTATTCACACCTCTAAAGATTCTTATAAATAAAGTAGTCAACAGTTTAGTATTTGGTCGCATATTCCTAGCATGCAATGACTACATCAAGCTTGTGACTCTAAAAACTTGTTGGATGTATTTGCAGTTAGTTTTGGTTGTGTTTCAGATTATTTTGTGCCCAATAGAAAGTAATGGTAAATAATATATTGTGTCATTTTGGAGTCACTTATATTATTATAAATAACCATAGATAATAAGAATGTTTCTAAACACTTCTACAGTAATGTAGATGCTACCATGATTACGGATAATTCTGAATGTATCGTGAATAATGATGAGTGAGAAAGTTACAGAGGGTCAAAGATTATACCCCCAAGACATGCTAACAACTCACCATTCCCAATTACAGGAGAGGTTAGCATGTCTTGGGGGTATGATCTTTGACTGCTGTAACTTTCTCAATCATCATTATTCAGGATTCATTCAGGATTATCCGTAATCATGGAAGCATCCACATGACTGTAGAAGTGTAGGAATATGGCACCAAATACTATTAGTATAAAATAAAAATTATAATTTCCCCATTGTTTTGAGCATACAATATAGCTCAGTATTTCAATAATTTATTTTATACAGTCATTATTGCTCATCTTTATCAAGGGTATCAATAATTTCGAACCCCACTGTACATTTACCAAGCTCAAGTCCCCGAGTACAACCAAGGTAGTTTCTTCAGTCAGGGAGTTGAGTGCTCACTGTACTGAAGGGTAAAAAAAACAGGTCCAGACTCCAGAGTTCATTTCCCCCTAACAGCACATTCATAAGCCCAATGCATTAACACTAGCTGTACAAAGGTCCCACTCTTTGGTGCAGTATCACTCATTATATGATCAGTAGTACTATATGCCCATAGCCACTCAGCTGTATCTTACATTACAGAAATAGAACTACAGATCATAATTCAATAGAAATTAATTGTGTTTCTTTGGGTTACATTGTCATTGTTTTGTTGTAACAGACCAGACGTGTGAGGACGCCAGCTGTCCCTTCTCCCGCATGCTGACCCTGCAGGCTCAGACTGACCTGTGTCCTGAGGTGTTCAACATCCCCCAGCACAGTCTGCCCGGACACATCGCCTTCACCAATAAGTACTATGGAGGTGGCCACCCCGACACTGACAGGGTGCTCTATGTCAACGGTGAGCAGAGACTTCACAGATAGATACAGTAGATAGGGGATACCTAGTCAGTTGCACAACTGAATGCATTCAGCTGAAATGTGTCTTCCGCATTTAACCCAACCCCTCTGAATCAGAGCGGTGCAGGGGGGGTAGGGGGGCTGCCTTCATCAACGTCATCGGCGCCCGGGGAGCAGTTGTTGTTCAAGGGCAGAACGGCAGATTTTTCCACCTTGCCGGCTCTGGGATTCGAACCAGCGACCTTTCGGTTACTTGCCCAACCACCCGATAGATAGATAGATAGATATATGGAGGTTTAAACCATTACCTCTCATTACATCATAGTGTAATTTAAACCCACTGGCAGTGAATCAATGTGCTGTGTCTATGTGAGTGATTGTATGACAGCAGTGGAGGTTAGTGGGAGGAGCTATAGGAGGACGGGCTCAATGTAATGGCTGGAATGGAATCAATGGAACGGTATCAAACACATCATTTATTCCATTCCAGCCATTACAATGAACCCATCCTCCCATAGCTCCTCCCACCAGCCTCCTCTGTGTGACAGACCAGAGGGACAGGTCATATACTGACTGTGACCTGTGACCTGTGACCTCTGTCAGGTGACATTGACCCCTGGCACGAGCTCAGCGTCCTGGAAGAGGACTTGGACAAGGAGGACAAAGACATGGCCATCCTCATCGAGGGCTCCGCCCACTGTGCCGACATGAACCCCGACAGCGCCACAGACCACCCCGCCCTGAAGCAGGCCCGCAAGGTACAGCCCACGGAAGGCTAGACAACACTAAGTTGATGTTCCTGAGATAGACACTGACTGTGAGCTTTGGTGGCACATGAAGAGTAATGTATGCTTCAGAACTGTACAGTGTGTCTCAACTGTCTTTTCTCTCTCTGGTTGTCAGGCCATTGAGAGGAAAGTTGCCAAGTGGCTGAAGGAAGCTGCCTGGAAGCTTATGGGATGATGGACCCAACGACTGGTCACCTGATCATCTGACCTTCCTGACCATCACACAGCCAACCAAACTGAGCTGACCTGGTTGTACTGCCGTGACCCCTCCTCCTCTTCCTGTAGCTCTCTGCTCATATAACACAGCTCTGCACCATTACTATAACCACAGCTATGGCCCCTACAGCTTGTTGGGCAGTGAATCACATGGTGCTGTGGACTGAGCCCATCTCTTCATGTTTATTCCCATGATGATCACATGACCATTGGGTCAGGTCCTCTAAGGTGGTGTTCTTCTGGTGGTTTTTCTAGGGTTTTTCTAACGTTTTTCTAGGGTTTTTCTAACGTTTTTCTAGGGTTTTTCTTACGTTTTTATAGCGTGCTTGAATTTAATCCAGTATATAAGTTTCAGATTTAATAGACAGTTTTAGTAATTTAGGGAAACACTTATAATGCTGTACACAGTATTTAGGTTTCCTAACTACGTACTAGTATAGCTAACTAGAGAGTCTCAGCATAAGACGACTTTAACATGATCTAGTGTTCTAAGGTTTACAGCCTGTGCACACATGCATTTTCCTTTATCTGGATTCAGTGAAGTTATCTCAGTCAATGCATTATCTGAATGTATGCTGGATTGCTTTGTAGCTTGTGTGGATCTTTTTAGGAGGAGTTAATTTTGTTTAATCCTGCGAGCTTGAAAATGATCATCAATAAAAGTTTGCTGATAATCAGGTGTCTGTTTTCTGTGGATTGTGGGATTTAGTCTTTGACTCAAATTCATTTTAAGGGATATTTTACCCAAAACTATTTTTAGTATTTTGTTCATTAGTCCACTGTTACTACAATCCCAGAAAAATGTGCATGTCAAGATGGAGCACTTTCAGTACAGAGCAAAAACTGTGGTGATGATGATGCAACTTATATTCAAAGATAGTTTTAGAGTAAAATATCCATTTTTTAACAGTTTTACTCTCAGCAGGGGGCGCTAATGCTATATACATTTGTTTTACTTTTATATTTTATTTTATTTTGTAATAATTTTTGGTATTATTCATTTAGCAGACGCTCTTATCCAGAGCGACTTACAGGAGCAATTAGGTTTAAGTGCCTTGCTCAAGGGCACATCGACAGATTTTCACCTACTCGGCTCGGGGATTAGAACCAGCGACCTTTCGGTTACTGGCACTACGCTCTTAACCACTAAGCTTCCTGCCAAGTCTATATACATATACCCAGTCAATGGCACATTTCCAGCTTATAAAACACTATTGTGTGTTTGAGTTTGTTTGCATGCATGTTTGTGTGGTCCTCATGAATTCATTAACATAAAACAATATATGTGCCTGTATATGTCGAGGTATTTAGCACCATGTGTGTATTTGTGTATGATTAATTGTCTTTGCACTGTGAGTGTGTGGATCCTGTCATGTGTGCATCCAAAAGAGTGTGTGTATGTATGTATGTACAGTTGAAGTCGGAAGTTTACATACACTTAGGTTGGAGTCATTAAAACTCGTATTTCAACCACTCCACAAATGTCTTGTTAACAAACTATAGTTTTGGCAAGTCGGTTAGGACATCTACTTTGTGCATGACACAAGTAATTTTTTCCAACAATTGTTCACAGACAGATTATTTCACTTATAATTCACTGTATCACAATTCCAGTGGGTCAGAAGTTTACGTACACTAAGTTGACTGTGCCTTTAAACAGCTTGGAAAATTCCAGAAAATGATGTCATGGCTTTAGAAGCTTCTGATAGGCTAATTGACATCATTTGAGTCAATTGGAGGTGTACCTGTGGATATATTTCAAGGCCTACCTTCAAACTCAGTGCCTCTTTGCTTGACATCATGGGAAAATCAAAATAATTCAGCCAAGACATCAGAAAAAAAATTGTAGACCTCCACAAGTCTGGTTCTATCCATTTCCAAACGTCTGAAGGTACCACGTTCATCTGTACAAACAATAGTACGCAAGTATAAACACCATGGGACCACGCAGCCGTCATACCGCTCAGGAAGGAGACGCGCTCTGTCTCCTAGAGATGAACGATACCTTGGTGCAAAAAGTGCAAATCAATCCCAGAACAACAAGAAAGGACCTTGTGAAGATGCTGGAGGAAACAGGTACAAAAGTATCTATATCCACAGTAAAACGAGTCCTATATCGACATAACCTGAAAGGCCGCTCAGCAAGGAAGAAGCCACTGCTCCAAAACCGCCATTAAAAGCCAGACTACGGTTTGCAACTGCACATGGGGACAAAGATCGTACTTTTTGGAGAAATGTCCTCTGGTCTGATGAAACAAAAATAGAACTGTTTGGCCATAATGACCATCGTTATGTTTGGAGGAAAAAAGGGGGGATGCTTGCAAGCCGAAGAACACCATCCCAACCGTGAAGCACAGGGGTGGCAGCATCATGCTGTGGGGTGCTTTGCTGCAGGAGGGACTGGTGCACTTCACAAAATAGATGGCATCATGAGGAAGGAAAATTATGTGGATATATTGAAGCAACATTTCAAGACATCAGTCAGGAAGTTAAAGCTTAGTCGCAAATGGATCTTCCAAATGGACAATGACCCCAAGCATACTTCCATAGTTGTGGCAAAATGGCTTAAGGACAACAAAGTCAAGGTATTGGAGTGGCCATCACAAATCCCTGACCTCAATCCTATAGAAAATGTGGGCAGAACTGAAAAAGCGTGTGCGAGCAAGGAGGCCTACAAACCTGACCTGGCCAAAATTCACCCAACTTATTGTGGGAAGCTTGTGGAAGGCTACCCGAAACGTTTGACCCAAGTTAAACAATTTAAAGGCAATGCTACCAAATACTAATTGAGTGTATGTCAACTTCTGACCCACTGGGAATGTGATGAAAGAAATAAAAAGCTAAAAATAAATCATTCTCTCTACTATTATTCTGACATTTCACATTCTTTAAATAAAGTGGTGATCCTAACTGACCTAAGACAGGGAATTTTTAATAAGATTAAATGTCAGGAATTGTGAAAAACTGAGTTTAAATGTATTTGGCTAAGGTGTATGTAAACTTCCGACTTCAACTGTATGTATGTGTCATTTTTTGTGCGCATCATTGAGTTGGTGCATATACTCTGTGTGTGTGTGTGTGTGTGTGTGTGTGTGTGTGTGTGTGTGTGTGTGTGCTACGAGAGAGAGTATGAGCCAGTTGTCCCAAGGCCATCTGTTTCCCTGTGGGGTGGAGGGGGTGGTGGTGGTCCTGCTGCTCAGACTTGCCCCTCGCTGATTGATGATCTCCACTCCCCCGAATTCGACCAGGTCACGACCTCCCACTACTGACCACCCTACAGAGAGAGCTCAATCACACACACACACACACACACACACACACACACACACACGCACCCATGCACACAACTTCTGTATTTGTTTATTCACTACAGTTTATTTTCTAGTTTCCTGAGGCACACACACTCACATAATAACACATACACTCTCAAATGTACTGTACTGACATGCACACATAGTCACATTCAAGCACACACATGGACCTTCTTCAGCTGTTACACAGCAGTCCATTTCCCACAGTACCCCCTTTACTACTTAACGTTTTGGGACTGGAGTGAGTACGCACAAGGACTATTTGGCAGCTAGCCAAGTGGGTCAGTATGCTTTTCTCCATCACATGCATATATTCTTATTCGAATGAAAGGCACACATATTCTCCAACACTGGACCATATGGAGAGAGAGAGCAAGAGAGAGAGAGAGGGAGATGATCACATTAGATACATATATTTCCCACAGATCAAACAGACCCACAAAGAATTTGAAAACAAATCAAATATTGATAAACTCCCATATCTGTTAGGCGAAATACCGCAGTGTGCAGTCACAGCAGCAAGATTTGTGGCCCATTGCCATGAGAAAAGGGCAACCAGTGGAGGACAAACAACATTATAAATACAACCTATATTTATCTGTTTATTTATTTACCCTTTCATACTTCAACTACTTGCACATTGTTACAACACTGTACATAGCCAATAATAAAACATTTGAAATATATTATTTAAAAACTTTAGTGAGTGTGATTTTTACTAATGCTTCCCTTTTCTATTTCCCTGTTGTTTATTGTCTATTCCATTTGCTTTGGCAATGTGAACATATGTTTCCCATGCCAATAAATCCCTTTGAACTGAATTGAATTGAACTGGCGAGAGAGAGAGAGAGAGAGAGTGAGAGAGAGAGAGAGAGAGAGAGTGAGACCAACCTTCTGAGATACTCACACATAATAACATTACTATATCACATTCTATACATCTATACTAGTATAGGCCTGCATCAAATATGATAACACTGCTTTTAGGCCTTCTGACCAACATTCCCCATATCCACAGTGCCGGCAGGTTTTTTCCAAGCTCTTTTATCACCAATGTTACGTTATGTATTTATTATACACACACACACAGGCGCACACACACACACACAAACGCAATCACGGTATCAGCAAGCAGTGACAGAGCGACAGGGAATGCTTTTTTCTCTCTCTCTCCCTCTCTCATTCCCTCCCTCCCTCCCTCCCTCCTCTCCTGTCCTCTCCCTCCCCCTCGCCTGTTCTCTTGATCAATGAGTAAGTTCCAGAGCCACTACTATTAATCAGAGCCTATCGGCTATCTGTCTCCCACAACAACCAATCACAGCAGCAGCCTGACAGCTGGCCATGACAAATGGAACTGGGTAGGGGGGATGGGGGGGGCACTTGATCTGATCTTAGTCAGGTCACAGCACATCTGCGCTTACAGTTGATTCAAGATGATGATTGAAAAAGCACACAATAATGCACAAACAAGTGCATAGACAAGTACACGCTCAACCACCCACATGCACATGCATGCATTTGGACACAAACAAAGGGACACAGCACAACAATTAACTCACATACATTAGGTGCTTGCATAAAGGAACATCCATGTATGTAGCCGTAAAGGGACATTTAATAGTTTGCTAGTTTGCATTCCACTGCATTCTCTAGTGTTGTCCTTGAAAAATGAATCTGGTACTTGATCTGGAAGAACTGATAAATTACACCATGTTCAGCTTGTCTGTTGTTAGGGGGTAAACAAACCATGGTCTGTTTCCATGCTGACAGTTCTGAAAACACACACACACACACACACACACACACACATACACACATATAAACAAATGCATACACACGCACACTGTTCTTGGCCTATGGGCTCCCTAATGCACAGGAGGGCCAATGGGAAGAGCACTCTCTAATTGATTCTACTTTCTGTACTCTTGTTTTTTCCTGTTCTCTTGACTGTCTCAGTGTTGTTACTGAACCTTCAGTCTCCTGTCCTCTGGGCCATAGAACTACAC
Organism: Coregonus clupeaformis; assembly: GCF_020615455.1. NCBI lineage: Eukaryota > Metazoa > Chordata > Actinopteri > Salmoniformes > Salmonidae > Coregonus > Coregonus clupeaformis. The sequence goes on from NW_025537003.1 coordinate 27,307, forward strand.
AATGGGTGTGTCCTGATAATATCTCCTGTCCTCTGGGCCATAGAACTACACAATGGGTGTGTCCTGATAATATCTCCTGTCCTCTGGGCCATAGAACTACACAATGGGTGTGTCCTGATAATATCTTCTGTCCTCTGGGCCATAGAACTACACAATGGGTGTGTCCTGATAATATCTCCTGTCCTCTGGGCCATAGAACTACACAATGGGTGTGTCCTGATAATATCTCCTGTCCTCTGGGCCATAGAACTACACAATGGGTGTGTCCTGATAATATCTTCTGTCCTCTGGGCCATAGAACTACACAATGGGTGTGTCCTGATAATATCTCCTGTCCTCTGGGCCATAGAACTACACAATGGGTGTGTCCTGATAATATCTTCTGTCCTCTGGGCCATAGAACTACACAATGGGTGTGTCCTGATAATATCTTCTGTCCTCTGGGCCATAGAACTACACAATGGGTGTGTCCTGATAATATCTCCTGTCCTCTGGGCCATAGAACTACACAATGGGTGTGTCCTGATAATATCTCCTGTCCTCTGGGCCATAGAACTACACAATGGGTGTGTCCTGATAATATCTCCTGTCCTCTGGGCCATAGAACTACACAATGGGTGTGTCCTGATAATATATCCTGAAGTGTACACGCGTTCACTACTTCCCACAAATCTAAAGGCATTGGATTGGTCGAGGCATGGGTTAGAGGGAGTTTTCACCGTATTTCCATATACCAGTAATTTTCTTTTCAAATCAGTGAAGGAATGTGAACAAGCGCACACAAATTCTAGGAGAGAGGAGAGAGGTGTCCCACTATCAATGGAACCCACAGTCACTCCTGTAATTTGGCTAAGCAAAACAGTATGTAAACAGTATGATCTATCTGCTGGTTCTGCTATGGCCTCCGTCCTCACACCTGAGCCTTGATCAATATAAAAAAATTGTTATTTTGCATAATGACCCATTGCCAAAGATCCATTCAGATATTATTGCTAAGATTAGATTACATCTCTTGCCATTACTTACTTTTCTAGCCTGGGTTACCATGGCTCTGGGAGATCTTATTAATGTGTGATGTAGACCAGGTCCCCCGTCAGATTTATGGACCTCTTGACTTCGCTTCTCTCCTTTGCCCCTCTCTTTCTTCACCCCACATCTGTCCATCTATCATTCCCATGGCCAACGGAAGAGAATTAATCCCTCCATCCCATACCTCACTCTCCTGGACAGATGAGAATGTGGAGGAGGGGAGAGAGAGGAGAGGCTTGGATTAGCTTTCATAATATTTCTCTAACATTGAGGGGAAAAACTAGTCAAATTACAGATAATATATGCAGGGTTATCATGCGCTTCTCTGAAGGTGGCTGCTTCTTTGATACCACCAACAGGTTTGTGTTAGTGTGTGCAGGCCTGTGTTTGCACGTGTGTACTCTGTATTTGAAACATGTAGATGCAGAGTACTAACAAGGTGCATTAAATTATCTCAATGCAAAAATGTTTCCCTTCAAACCAAACAAATTACATTCTAGAGGCTTCGTCTCCTGACCTGTAAATAAAGGAAGTTATGACCCATCAACAGCACACATCCACATAACAACATAACAGCATACAGTATCTCATGCAACACTGTTAAGCAGCCAGACACACACTGGCACACAAACACACAGAATTCAATACGAAATTCAATAACCTCAAGACAATCAATTAGTTAATGAGGACATTTAATTACTATAGTACTGGAGGGCATCTTTTCATGTAATTGTTTGGGGGAAGGACAGAGCAAAAGAAGGATATGAAACCTTTAACCAATAGTCAAGGCACTGTATTAGCCAGTCCTCATCTCTTCCATCCTCACTCCCCCTCCACCCTCCTCACCCCAGGCCCAGCCTCCTTCCCAGCCTTCCCAGAGCAGTGACAGGTAGATTAAAGGGCGTGATAGATGCCCCTCTCTCTATCTCCCTTTCTCCATCTCCTCCCTCGCTCCCTCTCGCTCTCCCTCCATCTATCACTGGACCTGCTGTAATTGCTGCTGCGTCGAGCTGGCACTGCAAGCCTCCATCCATCTCCTTAATAACAACAGTCAGGGAAATGGATGGGGCTCCAGCCCAGACTTAATCTCCATCTATAAGGAGAGTGGAGGAGAGAGGGAGCGGGAGAGAAACAGGGGGAGAAAATGAAAGAATGGCGAAAGGCAGTGATGACTTCTCCAAAGGAAGGTAAACATGAAATGATGGAGGGATGGAGAGGAGGAGTGTAGGGCTTGAGTGGGAGAGAGAGGGGTTAAGTGTAGTGAATGAAGTACAGTGTCAAAGCAGGTGGAGACAGAAATGCAGACAGGCTGAGAGAGAATAAGTTCACAGACAATACTGTACTGTAAGAACATGGTGATGAAAATGGGCTGGTAGGATGAGATGGAGAGAGAGCGAAAGGGAGAGAGAGAGCGAGAGAAAGAAAGAGAGAGAGAGAGAGAGAGAGAGAGAGAGAGAGAGAGAGAGAGAGAGAGAGAGAGAGAGAGAGAGAGAGAGAGAGAGAGAGAGAGAGGAGAGAGAGAAAGAGAGAGAGAGAGAGAGAGAGAGAGAGAGAGAGAGAGAGAGAGAGAGAGAGAGAGAGAGAGAGAGAGAGAGAGAGAGAGAAATAGAGAGAGAGAGAGAGAGAGAGAGAGAGAGAGAGAGAGAGAGAGAGAGAGAGAGAGAGAGAGAGAGAGAGAGAGAGAGAGAGAGAGGGAGAGAGGGAGAGAGGGAGAGAAAGAGAAAGAGAAAGAGAAAGAGAAAGAGAATTTATGTCCATGCGGCCAGACGACCCAGAAACTGGAGAGGCACACGCTCATAAAAAAGCACTCTGCCCCTCCTCTCCGTGCTTTTACCCCTCTCTCTCCCACCTCTTACCCCCTTCTCCCCTTTGGAGAGTGCCGCTCCTTGACTGCCGGGTCACCCCACTCTGATGTTCCCTCTGGACTGTGGGTACCCCAGGGTCAAGGCAACCATATTCCCTTTATGGCGGAGTCAACCGTGTCAACTAGCCTGGGTGGCCAAGGTTACCAAACCAAGGGCAACCGGTAGTGTTTATCCCAGGGGCTCCCTCCTCTTCCACAGGCAACTATGTCAACGGCCCACCGTTTTACCGTTAACATGATGGACGAGACACAATCTATGTCAAAGATGAGCAACTTTGATGGGGCTGGGGGCCCCAAAAATAATCTGATCTCATCATGAGGGGCCCCAGTGGCTCGCGGGTCTGCATATCCACATCCAGACCCACACATGCAGTCAGAGTCGGCCCTAGTGTTTTGGGTTCCCTAAGCAAATATTTTAGCGGCACCACTCTTGACAGCAGACAAAATGTTGAAGTTTTAGAGTTCATTTCCACACATTTTGCCATGGGAAGTTGAGAAAATGTAACAGTTTTAAAGCAAGTTTGCTGCAATTCTACACATTTTGCAATGGGAAGAAGAGAAAATGTTGCAGTTTTAAAGCAAGTTTGCTGCATTTTGCCATAGGGTGGAGAGAAATGTTTGCCGTTTTTGATATGATATCTGAGTAAGAGGGACTAACAAAATCAATAGGGGCCTCCCCGGTCGGTAATTCAACCATGATTACTAAAAGTTTAGATAGCTGGCTAGACTAACTTACTTAAAACTGCTGATGCACAACCAAATTTCGATATTGCACCTTGTGTATTCTACTATTCTAACTCTCAACAGTCATTTCTTCTAAATCTGCGGGCCTACAAAACGGGGGCCGCCGCCAGTTGCACATCCCTGGTCTATGTTGTCATGTTCACTAACAACAAGCTCATTATACAGCTGATATTTCCTAATGTATATACATGTACCTGTGCTATCGACATGATCTAGAAGCAATGATAATATCTATATAAACACTCAAAGTGAAGGCTACGCAGTATAAATCATGACCATATGGACCGCTGAAGTTTCGTATTGCCTTGGATGTAGAGGGAGAGAGTCCAGCTAGAGATAGGCCTAGTGTTGATAATGAGGAGATGCTGAGTGTTTCTGCCTCTGGATACAGCAGGAGTGTATTCATTAGTGCACATCACAGTAGACTTTAGCGAAAATGTTTTGTAACGGAAAAGGTTTTGCAATGAAAATAAGAGTTTCTTATTGGACAAGTTCAGGTTAGTCCCACCCTGTTTCGTCCCGTTTGCTTCCGTTTGGTTCCTAGTGAATACACCACAGTAGACCAGGAGATCTCCCAATGGGCTGGCTGATGTACAGGTCCAGTAGGGGTACGATGTCCCTAAAAAGCAATTTGATCAATGTAATGTATGGGCTAATTCTAATCAGTCTGGCAGAACATGTTGATATTTGGTTAAGAAACAATTCTCAAATGACTTAGTTCTCTCCAGAAAACACACAAATAGACAAACAGATGCACATGGACATGCAAACAGGTACACATACACACCCAAGCGCACACTCACACACACAAACACATAAACACACACACACACACACACAGTCTTGTATAACTGACCTTGTGGGGACACAATTCAGTCCCATTCAAAATCCTATTTTCCCTAACCCCTAACCCTAACCCTTACCCTAACCTTAACCCAAAAACCTAACCTTAACCGTAACCCTAAACCTAACCCTAGCTTCTAACCGTAACCCTAAAACTAACCCTAGCGCATAACCCTAACCCTAACCCTAATTCTAACCCTAACACTAATTCTAACGTTAATCCTAAACCCCCTAGAAATAGTATTTCACCTTGTGGGGACCAACAAAATGTCCCCAGTTGGTGAAATATTTGTTTGTTTACTCTATAGTTAAACACGTCCACCTTTTTCATAATCTCCTGTTGTTGTTTCCTGTTCAGCCTCTCTCTGCTCTTTATCCTTGGGCAATGCCTGCAGTAAGGCCTGGCTTTGAATCACGAGCACCTTGACATTGACCCCCACACACGCAATTGCACAGTAGCAGCCGCTCCAACCCTGACAGGGCCTGACAAACAACTGCAGCAGCCTTGCCATATAGGCTACTCAGAACTACTCCTTCTAACATCCTCTCCATACACTGAAAATATCGTATATAGTGTGACGTCCTTAGTACACCAGCATCCTTGTCAAAAGATTCTGACCTCTTGCCTTAATTGCATAGGTGGGTTGAACTTAAGCCTTGTTCACACTGCAGGCCTTAATGCTCAAATCAGTTTTGTTTTTCAAATCCGTTTTGGAATACTGAGTGTCCAAACAGCAAGTTACAAGTGATCAAATCGGATTTGTGTGTTCAGCCAGCAGTCATTTGCTGACATGTCTACGCTGGTTGTCATAGTAATGATGGTTGTATGAGCAGTGGTGTAGGCTGATTGGTGGTGGTGCTCATGTGTCTTATCACTCAGAAGTTATGTAGCAAGCTAAGGTGACAACAATGCCTATTATGGACGTTTCCCAGTTGCTTTGCATGTTCAAAATCATAGTGTAAGAACACTTTTTAAAGCCTCAAAGGATAAGATGATCCAACTTTCAAAATGAGTCCTGTTTGGCTAGTCACAGCAGTCAACTAGCTAGCTAGGTAGCTGTTTAGCTTTCTAGCACATTAACTAATTTGTTTGTAAACAATTAACAAGCTAGTTAGCTACCACATGTTCTTGTCAACGTGTCAACAGAGTAGATAGCAAGCAACAAAATTAGCCAATTAACGGTCTAGAAACCACTTGAGGGCAAATAAATCAGATTTGACTGATCAGACACAAGACGAATGGCCAGGAATCAGATTTGTATCTGATTTGAAACTACCGACGAAGGTATTGAAATATCCGATTCCATGTGCTTTTTGGCTGTTCAGACTACAGGAAGAATAACCGATTTGAATCAGATATGCAAAAAAAATTGATTTGAGTCACTTCAAACTGCCAGTGCTAACAAGTTTTAAGAGATGCTAGGTTGAGTGTATAAAGGGGCAATCTGCAATTGCTACGTCCATTTTTTGACTTTTAAATTAATGATATATAGGCTACCCATTGATTCTTGAAGAATATATCTTATACATGCCTCATGGCCTGAGTTCAACTGTTGCACCCCAACAGAACCCCAAATATCTATATATGTTTTACTCCATTGTTTGTAAACAATGTAATTGTAAACAAACACTGTATTGCCTCAAAACATCGCTAAAACTATCATTTAGATCTCATGGATGGTCAGTCCTTGCATCCATAACTCTGTCTATGAATTTAAGAGTGGCTACATTTCTTCAGCCCCATTTCTCAGCTATTGGCCAAATCAGTGGCAGGGTGTCCGCTTTGTTGTTGTTTCAACTGCAGATTCCCCATTTAAGTTCTGAGGCTTTACCTATAAAGTCACTGTATTGGTGTCAGGATGACATGGACTTCATTGAAGCACAAGGGGTGTGCTTCCGAAGGAAGGGGATAGTCTAGTGTTGCATCCCTACAACACCAGCAACCTCATCAAGATGTTTGGATCTTGCACAATAATAGCTTGGATGTTGGACTGACAAAGATAAGGTCATAGGATAAAAGTCCCAGGCTACCCCCGAATTTGCTGCAGTAGGCTACTATGCACAAATAATCTCTTCATGAAGCCCTTAACACAATATTGAAACACACACCATACATGCATTGATTATATTTATGTTTGTAAAATGTAGCCTCTTAAATGTAGAAATTATTTTAACCCATGATGACAAACATAAAACAATCAGAATAGGACTGGAAATGGATGTATCCCTGTTAATCAATTAGAAATATCCTATTAAGCCATATACTTAGTGTAATTTCCTGTCCGTTCACATTTTTCATTGATGCTATGGATTCGATGTTAGAGGGGTCTAAAGGCTATGATCATCGTCATGGGAATTAACCTCCCGCGGTGTTAAAAGGCCGCAGGTTGGTTGATGTTACGGCGCTCGCTGGCTGCACCCCAAATCATGCCCCACGCCGCCCGCGGTGAAGCCTTGCCCTGGCCCAGTGGCCGCAACCGCGCTGCCGATTGAAGTTCAGGCCGCCTATTGGTCCCTCGCCGCGTGAGAGGTGAAAGAGAACCGTTTTGAATAATTATTATGTTACTTAAGAGTAATTTACAACACAAGACGAGGTCCACGGAGCTGTGAAAGTTTTCCCTCAGTTAGAATTAGAAAAAACTCTTTAGAGAAAGGTAGCCTGGTTTTCACACATCTTCAGAACAATAAAATGGCCTGCTGTTCCAAGCAAAGTGGGACATTTGGGCAGTTTAATGGAGAAGACAGGTCTATTACATTAAGTCAACAAAAACTAAAAAATGCTACTATAGTCATTATCAGCCAATAAATGTATTGTCATAGGCCTACCCTATTGAAAATTATTTATGACCTGATTTGCCATCCTTAAAAAATGTTATCATGCGTAAAAACTATAGGACATATTGCGTAGAACCAATGTATGAGACATTTAATAGCCTATTCTATAATTACTTACTGTATATGTTACCAAAAATGCACTGTGGTGGGTTGTTCCAGGGTTGTTGAATGAACGTGGCTATACAGAAATTCTGATTTGTGCGGCCAATAACCAACATGGTATATAGGCCCACGGGGGCCAGTATGAAAAATGTATGCACTCACTAACTGTAAGTCGCTCTGGATAAGAGCGTCTGCTAAATGACTCAATTTTTTTTTTTTAATAGCCTATCAGAAATAATCATCAGCATTTTCTGTGAATTTTACTTAATTTGACATGCTACTAAAAACAACAAACGCTGTTACCGAGAGTTGGGATACCCCAGATGCTTGAGGCAAGTGTTGGAAACAATACTAACATTATTTCCAGTACCAATAACGGTTGTATGGTTCCCATTAATAAATGCGCGCACTATCCTGCAGATTATGGAATATAAAGACCACGAGATAATATGAAGAAAATGCTGTGTTCGACCTCAAATCTTTGCGTTATCAGACATTATCTTGTCATGGTTCAGCAACAGTGAAAGGTAGCGAATAAACTGTGCTAATGCATGCTATGTCTGTGTAGAGCGTGCCATTGGAATAAAACGTGGGGATCCTGCGTTTGTAATGCGCGAGTGTGTGTGATAAGAAGGTGGGGTGAGAGACCCCGTCGTGTTTTGACCCCCAAACAACTCCCAACCACCATCTCTCCCCACATCGTCTCTGCCTCGCTCAATGTTTAAAGCAACATCACTCAAGTCGCTGTGACATTTTCCAGCCTGTCGCGACAGTCCATGGACAGCGAGAACGACCAAAAAGGACGCTATTTCTCCTCACCAAGCATCTCGCCTGCGAGCCGGACCCAAAAACATAACGTGCGGACCTACCAGAGCGCTCTCGAAACCGCAGCCCATGCCTGAGAGTGACTATAGCCTACACGTCAAATGTAGGTTTCGGTGGGATATTTTATGGAATGATATTTTTCTAAAATAGTGTATTGGATTTCTGTAATATTTGATGCCTGCATGTAACATAGCCTAATGGTTGATATATTCTTATTAGTGATAGCTATTGAATACACATCGCTTTTATGGTCGTGCACATCTAAGTTTGGATCATAAAGCTGCTTGATTGCATCAAAAGTAACGATTCAATTTACTTCGGAATTATATGTAGCCTATTGTAGCCCATATTAGCCTAGGCTATTGCTGTAACCTAATTATGGTCTACACTCTGGTTTAGCTATTCTTTTTTTTTACCAACTCCGTTCTAAATAATGATGAGACTTAAGCGTTTGATGCTGCAACTGTTATAATTTCACCTCTATCCGTTTATTAAAGAACGCATTCTTTTCATCAGATAATCTGGATACAGGAGGCAGAACGCCTGCGCTGGACAGCGGGTCTGGTCTCATCCTTCCCGGAGTAGGATTGGCTTCCGTGTCGCATGGATAAGAGGGTAGGATGGCTGTTTACTCAATTCTACTGCATCCTTTACACTCACTCATCATTTGTAGTATCACGGTAGTGCGTATCCTTCTCTCCAGATAATAATCTTGCTAGTTTGGTTATTGTAGCATTTTGCCTCTTTGCTCGGTCCTTACGTTTTGACGTAGCGCCTCTCGCTGCCTGTCTAGCCTCCCTCCCTGTCCTCCCTCGCGTAGGCCACAGCTCCCAGCTATACAGGGCAAATGAAGGCAGCAGCAACATGTCAAGGAGTTCACATCAAGCTATCAGAAGGAATAACCTTATTGACATAATTGTGCATGCTCTGAATATTCCTAAATAAACTGACCTGACCTAAATCATTAGGGTCGTGTTGATATAATGTCAGAATGATACTTTTCTCATTGTTTTACAAGGGCTTTAGGACTATAAATATATAGCTCTTATATAGGGTGTAAAAACTATCCCTTTATAGCCATAAACGTTTATCTGGGTTTCAATATGTATAGTGTAATATTTGAAATATAGGCTATTTAAAACTGAGAATGTGTGTTTCCTGCAGGAATTAATATTCGATTCCATTGTGAAAATGGAAAGACATTATATGTCCATATACAGTATGAGGTGAAGTGAGTAGGTCGAGTAAAAAGAGAGACAGGGAGCGGCAGACCAAGTCGCTAAGTAGGTCAACTCTTTTGCTACAGTGAGTCCGCGGCTCGCGGATCCCGTTGCTATGTGCCACTCTTTTCCATTCCTAAAGAAAATTACCATAGTAGACTAATCATGACATTGTATCACACACACATAACACACACACACCTGCTGAATATCTAAGGCTGCAGACATAGGCTACCACATTTTTTGAGTAACTTGTCAAACTCCCATGCAGTGAACTGTTGCTCTTTTCTGTATCTGTCTTGATGTTTCATTAAAATAAAAAAAGGTTACAGGTCAGATGAAATTGTTATCTATTTGTTATCTGTGTTTTAATAACACGTTCGGCTTACAGCTGAGTGAGGACATTAAGACATTTTGATATGTCATATAGCCTGACTGTCAACGGCTTCGGGTCGTGCAAATCAAAGTAACTTTTCCGGATAAGATTTTTCGGTTTACTGTAATTAGGCCTACAGATGACAATTACGCAGTCGCTTTTCATTTACATTTTACATTTGATTTTCGTTATATTAGTGTAATCCTGTTAAGAATGTTGTAATTTACGCTAATTAAAATTCAACAAAACAGGTACTTTCTTTGGCCAATTTGATTACAATTCAGACTTTAGTTCACGGAAACAAGGTCAAGAAAGTGTATCAGTCAATTATCCATAATTAGCCTAATTCCGGTTATATGCACCAAAGGGAAGTGAATTTGATCAATTAAATATGTTGTCCCATGCACTGTAAAGTATACAGTATATCCCACTGTTTACAATTGGTGGCATTAGCCTGTCATTCGAGCATATGGCTATTAGACTACCTTAAACGGAAAGAAAATGCATCCGTTAGGGAAACCTGTAGAGTATTCTATTTTTGCATAGTCTACCTACGTGTATTAGGCCTACATGTATGCTAAATGAAAAACTATTGTCACAAAAAACTCTATCACTTTAGATTGGAATAAGCAGGTTGTTGGGACAACGTAGGATACCAATTTAAATGTATGTTCCCATTGGTGCTTTTTATTTTAACATAAGCTACTCGAATGAAATACATTGCATTTGTCTGATGTTGGAGAAAAACATATTTTCTCCGTGAGAATAATGAAACTGTTGAATGGCTTTGGAAATACAGGCTATAGGCGAATGTTTGCAAACTTTGTTTTTGCCAACAGGCAATCTGGTGGGAAGTGATTTGTATTTATTGAATATATTGCACATTGCAAGTTCAAACAAGTATGTTTATAGTTTATTCAAACTGGTTTATTGAGTAAAACAACTGCAAGAACAAAATATGAAGGATGCGCATGCTGATATATATCCATCCACTGGTCTGTGGTTAATTGTTAGCATGAATATTTCTAATATATGTAATAGCCTATGTAGTAAAAAATATGTTGAACTTAATTGCTGAGAAAATTAAATGATATAGTTTATGCCTATATATTCGTATAGCAAACTAAGCTCTCTCTTTGAACTATCCTGATAATGATGAGGATTGCAGTAAATTATAATCGTATTAACATTGTAAGTGTTTTTCACGTTTGAATCCCCTCTCTCAGCCTCATGCCTTTTAGGAAAATTTGAAGAATCCGTCATCTTGATTTCGGTGCTTTGATCCGTTGACGGACAGCGGCTACAGTCGCACTGTAATCCGGAGCTCGTGTAACGAAAGGCGCGGAACCTGATAGTGGTGATTGTGTTAATAGCGAGTATCCATAAAACAAAAGGTGTCCCGACAAAACCGCAGAGCAGGTGCACGCTGTGATCACGCAGCCATATGGGACTATGATTGGCCATACTTTAATCCAGGAGAAAACCGCTGGTTTTTGCTGACAGAAGAAAAGCCTTGGAGACTGAAGTCAGCTACAGTTTAACACACATCAGCTCTGTAATGTTGAGAGAGAGACAGACAGAGTGTGTGAGAGATAGAGAGCATAGGCTCATATTTATGTATGAATCTGTGCGTGTTTGTTTATCTCATGTCAATAGTCCCAGTGTGGATGTTCCCTCTGAAAAACTGCTCAGCAAGGAGCCTCTAGTCAGTGTTTATGAAGGAGAAGAGAAAATTAGCTACAGCTTCGAAGTGATCTGCTTCCATATTCACAGGGGGCCTCATCTCCTAATTTCTCTCTCTCTCATTCTTGCTCTTACACACACACACACACACACACACACACACACACACACACACACACACACACACACACACACACACACACACACACACAAACTTTCTCCACTTCTCTCCACAACAAAATGCAGATGATTGAAATACACCCCAACACACATGTTGAATATGTTATGTCTCTCCCCCTGTTCCTCAGTATGAAGACTGTGGTGCACTACTCAGGGTCAGAGGGCATGCCCATGGGGGGTATGGAGAGGCCATGAGGTCACTGCCCCCCCCTCACTATGGCCACACTGTCCCAGATTCCCTCAAACACCACAGGGACCAGATCTATGGGTGAGAAAATAACTATTTCACTGCAGTTTGTGTGTGTGTGTGTGTGTGTGTGTTTGTTAGATCTATTTTTCATTCTAACAGTATGCATGTATATTTACTATCAGGGTGCTCTGTGCCTATATGCATTTGCTGGGATGTGTGTGTGTATTGTGTACATGCATGTGTGTGAGGAGAGAGAGAGAGGAAGTGTGTGTGTATGTGTGTGTGCCACTAGAGATCCAGGTTCGAATCCAGGCTCTGTCGTAGCCAGCCGCGACCGGGAGACCCATGGGGCGGCGCACAATTGGCCCAGCGTCGTCCAGGGTAGGGGAGGAATTGCCGGCAGGGGTGTAGCTCAGTTGGTAGAGCATGGCGTTTGCAACGTGGCAGGGTTGTGGGTTCGATTCCCACGGGGGCCAGTATGAAAAAAATAAAAAATAATAATGTATGCACTCACTAACTGTAAGTCGCTCTGGATAAGAGCGTCTGCTAAATGACTAAAATGTAAATGTGTGCCTGTGTTAACACTGTGTGTGTTCTGTGTGCACAGTCATCCCCTGTTTCCATTGCTGGCCCTGGTGTTTGAGAAGTGTGAGCTGGCCACCTGCTCCCCACGGGATGTCACATCCTTCTCAGTCCCGCCCCACCTCCAAGGCCTGACCAATCACAGTGATGTATGCTCCTCAGACTCCTTCAACGATGACATCGCAGCCTTCGCCAAACAGGTGAGTTACAGCTCTACGAGC
>NW_025537004.1:0-10000 GCF_020615455.1 Coregonus clupeaformis
CGTACACACCAACTCTGTTCTATTCTGCTCCTACGGCTAGCGTACACACCAACTCTCTGTTCGTATTCTGCTCCTAGCGCATACACACCGACCTCTGTTCTATTCTGCTCCTACAGCTAGCGTACACACCAACTCTCTGTTCTATTCTGCTCCCTACAGCTAGCGTACACACCAACTCTCTGTTCTATTCTGCTCTAGCGACACACTAACTCTCTGTTCTATTTCTGCTCCTACTGCTGGCGCACACACCGACCTCTCTTGTTCTATTCTGCTCCCGTACGGCTAGCGTCACACACCAACTCTCTGTTCTATTCTGCTCTCACTGCTAGCATACACACCAACTCTGTTCTATTCTGCTCCTACAGCTAGCGTACAACCCAACTCTGTTCCTATCTCTGCTCCCACGGCTAGCGTACACACCAACTCTCTGTTCTATTCTGCTCCTACAGCCCAGCGTACACACCAACTCTCTGTTCTATTCTGCTCCTACGGCTAGCGAATAAGCGACACACCAACTCTCTGTTCTATTCTGCTCCTACAGCTAGCGTACACACCAACTCTCTGTTCTATTCCTGTCCCTACGGCTAGCGTACACACCAACTCTCTGTTCTATTCTGCTCTACGGCTAGCGCACACACCAACTCTCTGTTCTGATTCTGCTCCCTACGCTAGCGTGCACACACCAACTCTCTCTGTTCTATTCTGCTCCTACGGCGCGTACACACCAACTCTCCTGTTCTATTCTCTACGGCTAGCGTACACACCAACTCTCTGTTCTATTCTGCTCCTACGGCTAGCGTACACACCAACTCTCTGTTCTATTCTGCTCCTACGGCTAGCGTACACACCAACTCTCTGTTCTATTCTGCTCCTACGGCTAGCGTACACACCAACTCTCTGTTCTATTCTGCTCCTACTGACTAAGCGTACACACCAACTCTCTCTGTTTCTATTCTGCTCCCTAAGGCTAGCGCCCACACACACCAACTCTCTGTTCTATTCTGCTCTCTGACTACGCATGTAGACACAACTCTGTTCTTTCTGCTCCTACGGCTAGCGACACACCAACTCTCTGTTCTATTGCTGCTGCTAGACACTTCTACACACCAACTCTCTGTTCTATTCTGCTCCTAATGCTTAGCTACACACCGACCTCTCTGTTCTATTCTGCTCTACGGCTAGCGATACACCCAACTCTGTTCTATTCTGCTCCTCAGCAAGCGTACACACCGACTCTCTGTTCTATTGTCTGTCTCTGCTCTAGCGTACACACCAACTCTCTGTTCTATTCTGCCCCTACGGCTAGCGTGACACAAACCAACTCTCTGTTCTATTCTGCTCCTACTTGCCAGCACACACCAACTCTCTGTTCTATTCTGCTCCTACGGCTAGCGTTTGCACACCTAAACTCTCTGTTCTATTCTGCTCCTACGGCTAGCGTACACACCAACTCTGTTCTATTCTGCCCCTACGGCTAGCGCGTACACACCCAACTCTCTGTTCTTATTCTGCTCCTACGGCTAGCGTGAACACCCAACTCTCTGTTCTATTCTGCTCCTAGCGCATACACTGACTCCTATCTGTTCTATTCTGCTCTACAGCTAGCGTACACACCAACTCTCTGTTCTATTCTGCTCCTACGGCTAGACGCGACACACCGACTCTGTTCTATTCTGCTCTACCGGCAAGCGCACACCAACTCTCTGTTCTATTCTGCTCACTGCTAGTGTACACACCAACTCTCTGTTCTATTCTGCCCTCGCAGCGTACACACCAACTCTGTTCTATTCTGCTCCTACAACAGCGTACACACCCACTTCTCTGTTCTATTCTGCTCCTACAGCTACGTACACACCAACTCTCTGTTCTATTCTGCTCCTACGGCTAGCGTACACACCAACTCTCTGTTCTATTCTGCTCCTTACTGCAGCGTAACACACCAACCCTCTGTTCTATTCTGCTCCCTACGGCTCAGCGTACACACCAACTCTCTGTTCTATTTTGCTCCTCATGGCCTCGCATACACCAACTCTGTTCTATTCTGCTCCTAGCGTACACACCAACTCTCTGTTCTATTCTGCTCCTACGGCTAGCGTACCACACCAACTCTCTGTTCTATTCTGCTCCCTACGGCTAGCGACACCAATCTCTGTTCTATTCTGCTCCCTACGGCTAGCGTACACACCATCTCTGTTCTATTCTGCTCCTTGGCTAGCGTACACACCCAACTCTCTGTTCTATTCTGTCCTACGGCTAGCGTACACACCAACTCTGTTCTATTCTGCTCCTACGGCTAGCTGATACACCCAACTCTCTGTTCTATTCTCTGCCTACGGCTAGCGTACACACCGACTCTCTGTTCTATTCTGCTCTACGGCTACGTGCACACACCAACTCTCTGTTCTATTCTGCTCCTACTGACAGCTGATACACCGACTCTCTGTTCTATTCTGCTCCGACGCAAGCGTATACACACCAACTCTCTATTGTTCTATTCTGCTCCTACGGCTAGCGTACACACCCGACTCTCTGTTCTATTCTTGTCCCTACGGCTAGCGTGACACACCAACTCTCTGTTCTATTCTGCTCTAGCGTACACACCAACTCTCTGTTCTATTCTGCCCCTCACGGCTACTGCAGACAACGAACTCTCTGTTCTATTCTGCTCCTACGGCTAGCGCATACACCAACTCTCTGTTCTATTCTGCTCCCCTACGGCTAAGCGTTACACACCAACTCTCGTTCTATTCTGCTCCTACGGCTAGCGAACACACAACTCTCTGTTCTATTCTGCTCCCCTACGGCTAGCATAGCACACCAACTCTCTGTTCTATTCTGCCCTACAGCTAGCGTTACACACCAACTCTCTGTTCTATTCTGCTCCTAGCGTACACTGACTCTCTGTTCTATTCTGCTCCCTACAGCTAGCGTACACACCAACTCTCTGTTCTATTCTGCTACTCTAGACTGGATACACCAACTCTCTGTTCTATTCTGCTCCTACGGCTAGCGATACACACCAACTCTCTGTTCTATTTCCTGCTCCTAGGCCAGTGTACACACCAACTCTCTGTTCTATTCTGCCCCTACGTTGCTGGCGTAGACACACCAACCTCTGTTCTATTCTGCTCCTACTGGCTAGCGTACACACCAACTCTCTGTTCTATTCTGCTCCTACGGCTAGCGTACACACCAACTCTGTTCTATTCTGCTCTAGCGCACACACCAACTCTCTCTGTTCTATTCTGCTCCTACAGCTAGCGTTACACACCAACTTCTGTTCTATTCTGCTCCTACGTAGCAGCGACACACCTAACTCTCTGTTCTATTCTGCTCCTACGACTAGCGTGACACACCAACTCTCTGTTCTATTCTGCCCCTACAGCTAGCGTACACACCAACTCTCTGTTCTATTCTGCTCCCATATTACAGGCGTACACACAACTCTCTGTTCTATTTCTGCTCCTACTGTAGCTGCACACACCAACTCTCTGTTCTATTCTGCTCCTACGGCTAGCTGTAACACACCGACTCTCTGTTCTATTCTGCTCTAGCGTACACACTGACCTCTGTTCTATTCTGCTCCTACTGCATGGCGTACACACCAACTCTCTGTTCTATTCTGCTCCTAGCTAAGCGTACACACCGACTCTCTGTTCTATTCTGCCCCTACGGCTAGCGTATTACACCAACTCTCTGTTCTATTCTGCTCCTACCGGCTAGCGTACACACAACTCTCTGTTCTATTCTGCTCCCATAACGGCTAGCGATACACCAACTCTCTGTTCTATTCTGCTCCTACGGCTAGCGTGACACACCAACTCTCTGCTCTATTCTGCTCCTATGCTAGACGTCACACCAACTCTCTGTTCTATTCTGCTACTACGGCTAGCGTACACACCAACTCTCTGTTCTATTCT
The DNA here is from genome assembly GCF_020615455.1 of Coregonus clupeaformis. Taxonomy (NCBI): domain Eukaryota; kingdom Metazoa; phylum Chordata; class Actinopteri; order Salmoniformes; family Salmonidae; genus Coregonus; species Coregonus clupeaformis. The sequence goes on from NW_025537004.1 coordinate 3,921, forward strand.
GCTCCTACGGCTAGCGTACACACCAACTCTCTGTTCTATTGCTCCTACGGCTAGCGTGACACACCAACTCTCTGTTCTATTCTGCTCCTACGGCTATGCGTACACACCAACTCTCTGTTCTATTCTGCTCCTCACTGACGTAACACACCAACTCTCTACTCTATTCTGCTCTACTGACTAGCGACACACTAAACCTCTCTGTTCTATTCTGCTCCCTACGGCTAGCGTACACACTAACTCTCTGTTCTATTCTGCTCCTACAGCTAGCGTACACACCAACTCTGTTCTATTCTGCTCCTACGGCTAGCGTACACACCAACTCTCTGTTCTATTCTGCTCCTACGGCTAGCGTACACACCAACTCTCTGTTCTATTCTGCTCCTACAGCTAGCGTACACACCAACTCTCTGTTCTACTTCTGCTCCTACTGACTAGCGTGACACACCAACTCTCTGTTCTATTCTGCTCCTCTACGGCTAGCGTACACACCAACTCTCTGTTCTATTCTGCTCTCTACGGCTAGCGTACACACCAACTCTGTTCTATTCTGCTCCTACATGCTAGCGTGACACACCAACTCTCTGTTCTATTCTGCTCCTACGGCTAGCGTACACACCCGACTCTGTTTCTGCTCCCTACGGCTAAAAGCGTACACACCAACTCTCTGTTCTATTCTGCTCTATGGCTAGCGTACACACCAACTCTGTTCTATTCTGCTCCTACGGCTAGCGCACACACCGACTCTCTGTTCTATTCTGCTCCCTACGGCTAGCGTACACCAACTCTCTGTTCTATTCTGCTCTCCTAGCGTACACACCAACTCTCTGTTCTATTCTGCTCCTAGCGTACACACTGACTCTCTGTTCTATTCTGCTCCTCGGCCAGCGATACACAACTCTCTGTTCTATTCTGCTCCTACGGCGTAGCGGCACACACCTAACTCTCAACACTCAAAAATACTTCCCCCTCTCCAGAGGGACCCGTCACAAGGGATGTACTGTGTCCCCCACTCCTTTTATGCTCTCTCGATTGAACCGCTTTCCTTGGCCTTAAAATGATCACCATCATTCACTGGAATCCACTGAGCCGGTGAAGAACACAGTGTTACTGTATGCCAGATGATCTACTATTATATATCCCTAACCCTGTGAACTGTGTTGATAACATACTATCGTATTTTAAACACATTTGAATCATTCTCAGGTTAGCAAATTGAACATTCAGAAAAGTGAATGTTTTCCATTTGCCAAGCAGATTCCCCCTGAGGCCAGCCTTTCGGTCTGTCGCCCTCCGGTTTTTCCTATTTAGGTGTGAATATAATTCTCTGGCTACTCTCCATAAAACGAACTTTGCAAGTCTAGTCACAGAGTTAAGCAGACTTACAATGCTGGGATAGTCTGCCTCTCTCATTAGCTTTGGCAGAATCCAATCTGTTAAAAATTAAAAAAAATTTACCTAGGTTTCTATACCTTTTTCAATGTCTTCCCGATCTTTCTCGAAAATCTTTATTTATTTTTACCAAGTTGGATAGGCTCATCAGCCATTTTATTTGGGCGGCAAATCACCTAGGATACATAGAGCAATACTTCAAAGAAGGAGGACAAGATGGAGGACTGGCACTTCCAAATGTAAACTGCTTTACTGTTGGGCAGCCAGTATTCAAGAGATGACGTTCTGGTGTAATGCTCCGACTGGTACTCATTAGAAGCACAGTCCCTTTCGGCTCTACATTTCCCCCTCATCCTTGTGATCCTTCAAACCTCATTGTGCTCTCTACTTTGAAGATCCGGACACAGTTTTCGTCAAACTTTCATTTTTGAACTTTCTGCGCTTCTCTTCTAAGTCCTATTTGTAACAACCACCTATTTTTACCCTCCAAACTCACTTTTTGTTTGTGGCGAGAGAGAGGTTTTGGTATGTTTCAAATATGTATTTTTAGATGGAAGTTTGGTTTTAATGATCTCAGTAGCTAAATGTAATCTGGCTCTATTCTATTTTCTGCTATTTTTCAGGCCCATGACTTTGTTATCCTTTTCCCCATCTTTCCTCAACTACCTCCCCCAAAGACGTTGCTAGAAGACATTTTGTCCCCTGCCGTCTGATTTCTGGATTATATGACATTATGCTTTCCTCTGAACCCTCTTCAATAAACAAAATCATAACATCCTGGGGTAGTGAACTCGAACTCGACCTTACAGATGGTTGGTGGGAGGAGGCCCTTCTTAGGGATAACTGTGCTCGGTTAAGTTTAATTCAGTACAAGGTCTTGCACAGTTATTCACTACGCCAAAGAAAAAACTTTCCTCCAACACACAAATGACACGCGATAGATGTTCAATCACTCCGGCACGACCACACCCATATGTTTTATTCATGTTCTAAGCTGTCTGAGTATTTGGTCATTTAGAATATTAGAATGTTAGAATGTTAGAATGTTAGAATATTAGAATGTTAGAATGTTAGAATGTTAGAATATTAGAATGTTAGAATGTTAGAATATTAGAATGTTAGAATGTTAGAATATTAGAATGTTAGAATATTAGAATGTTAGAATGTTAGAATATTAGAATGTTAGAATGTTAGAATATTAGAATGTTAGAATGTTAGGATATTAGAGTGTTAGAATATTAGAGTGTTAGAATATTAGTGTTAGAATATTAGAATCCTTTTTTTAATACTCTCTCTAAAAATCTAGACATCGACCTGCAGCCTTGTCCTTTGGTAGCTATATTTGGAGTTCCATCTTTGTTTCCGCACTAAAAGTAAAGCAGACGTTGTAGCGTTTTGCTTCCCCCTCATGGCCCGCCCGGCAGATCTTGCTTGCTTGGAAATCCTCCAAACCTCCCACTGTGTGTCAGCCTTGTTGAAAGATCAAATGTCTTTTCTACACTTAGAAAAAAATTAAATACACTTTGAGAGGTTGTACTGATAACTTATTCTTGAGACGGCGTTTCATTTCCTTTTTTTGAACAGTCGCCTTCTATTGATCAGGGAGTAAATCATTTTGGGCAACAGGGGGATATGAGAGGGTGTGGGGAAGGGAGGAACAGTGTGTTGTGATATTTATTATTATTTTTTTTGTGTGTATGTACAATTGTACATATGTATATTTATATATTATTTCCAATTGTATATTTTTTAATTTATGTATGCTGCTTTTGTTAAGGGGGAGGGAGGTGTTTCAATAAGTATAGGGGGATAAAAGGATGTCTCTGTTCAATTTGTAATTGGTATTTCTTTTTTATGTCTAATAAAACAAAATATAATATAATGATAATCAATCAATCAAAAGTTCAGTCAAATGTTAGGGTGTAGCAGTAGTTAGAATACAGTGCAGTAGTTACAGGGTTAGAGTACAGCAATCAATCAATCAATCAATCAATCACATTTTTATTTTATAAAGCCCTTTTACATCAGCAGATGTCACAAAGTGCTGTATACAGAAAACACAGCCAAAAAAAACAGCAAGCAATGCAGATGTTGGAAGCACGGTGTGCTAGGAAAAAACTCCCTAGAAAGGCAGGAACCCTAGGAAGAAACCTAGAGAGGAACCAGGGCTCTGAGGGGTGGCCAGTCCTCTTCTGGCTGTGCCGGGTGGAGATAACGGTATACGGCCATTAAAGGCCAGATTGTTCTTCAAGATGTTCAAATGTTCATAGATGACCAGCAGGGTCAAATAATAATCACGAGTGGTTGTACAGGGTGCAACAGGTCAGTACCTCAGGAGTAAAATGTCAGTTGGCTTTTCATAGCCGAGCATTCAGAGGTCGAGAGCAGCAGGTGCGGTAGAGAGATGGAGAGAGTTGAAAGCAAGCAGGTCTGGGACAAGGTGGCACGTCCGGTGAACAGGTCAGGGTTCCAAGGAAGGCAGGCAGAACAGTTGAAACTGGAGCAGCAGCACGACCAGGTGGACTGGGGACAGCCAGAGTCATCAGGTCAGGTAGTCCTGAGGCATGGTCTAGGGCTCAGGTCCTCCGGGGAGGGGAGGGAGAGAGGGAGAGAGAGAGAATTAGAGGAGCATACTAATTCACACAGGACACCAGATATAACAGACTGACCTTGGCCCCCGGCACATAGACTTTGGTGCAGCATAGATACTGGCGACTGAGACAGGGTGGGGGGTCGGGGACACTGTGGCCTCGGTCCGACGATACCCCTGGACAGGGCCAACCAGGCAGGATATAACCCCACCCACTTTGCCAAAGCACAGCCCCCACACCACCAGAGGATATCAACGACCACCAACTTACTACCCTGAGACAAGGCAGAGTATGGCCCACGAAGATCTCCTCCACTGCCCCTGCCCGAGGGGACCGGCAAACCGGACAGGAGATCACATCAGTGACTCAACCACTCTCAAGTGACGACCCCTCCTAGGGACGGCATGGAAGAGCACTAGTAAGCCAGTGACTCAGCCCCGTAATAGGGTCGGTAGTCTAATCTAGAAGTGACAAAAGCATGGATTAGCTTTCCTGCATCATTTTTGGACAAAAGAGTTTCAGATTTTTGCAATGTCACGAAGATGGGGAAAAAAGCTGTGCCTTGAAACATTCTTGATACGTTCGTCACAGAAGGAGATCAGGGTCGGAGAGAAATGCTTGCGTTCTTCTGAGTTGTATTTGAGACGACCATCAAGATTAGCCTTTTCAAAGCACTTCATGATGTCAGATGTGAGCGCTACAGGGCGGTAGTCATTGTGGCATGAAGCCTTAGAGTTCTCGGGAACAGGAAGGATGGTGTTCATCTTAAAACAGTGGGTCCCAACCAGGGGTACTAGGACTTGGCCTATCCATAGGGGGTACTTGGCCTATCCACAGGGGGTACTTGAGAAGACTCATGAGACCAAAGGCTTACTGGTAAAATGCACATGAGGGGGTTCTTCAGGGGTACTCCGGGCAGAGCAAAATTTCAGTTGGTGGTACAGTGATCGAAAAAGGTCGGGAACGACTGTCTTTAAAACAGACTGGGACAAGGAGAGGTTGAAAATTACCGTGAATATGCCTGGGTTAGGGTTAGGGTTAGGGTTAGCTGTCTCCTGCCAGCTGATCTGCTCTGAGAATGCCCCCTGGAATACCGTCCAGCCCTGCGGCCTTGTGCCTGCCAGCTGATCTGCTCTGAGAATGCACCCTGGAATACCGTCCAGCCCTGCGGCCTTGTGCCTGCCAGCTGATCTGCTCTGAGAATGCCCCCTGGAATACCGTCCAGCCCTGCGGCCTTGTGCCTGCCAGCTGATCTGCTCTGAGAATGCACCCTGGAATACGTCCAGCCCCTGCGGCCTTGTGCCTGCCAGCTGATCTGCTCTGAGAATGCCCCCTGGAATACCGTCCAGCCCTGCCTTGTGCCTGCGCTGATCTGCTCTGAGAATGCACCCTGGAATACCGTCCAGCCCTGCGGCCTTGTTGCCAGCCAGCTGATCTGCTCTGAGAATGCCCCCTGGAATACCGTCCAGCCCTGCGACCTTGTGCCTGCCAGCTGATCTGCTCGAGAATGCACTGGATACCGTCCAGCCCTAAGGCCTTGTGCCTGCCAGCTGATCTGCTCTGAGAATGCCCCTGAATACCGTCCAGCCCCTACGGCTTGTGCCTGCCAGCTGATCTGCTCTGGAGAATCCCCCTGGAATACCGTCCAGCCCTGCGGCCTTGTGCCTTCCAGCTGATCTGCTCTGAGAATGCACCCTGAATACCGTCCAGCCCTGCGGCCTTGTGACTGCCAGCTGATCTGCTCTGAGAATGCACCCTGGAATACCAATCAGCCCTGCGACCTTGTGCCTGCCAGCTGATCTGCTCTGAGAATGCCCCCTGGAATACCGTCCAGCCCTGCGGCCTTGTGCCTGCCAGCTGATCTGCTCTGAGAATGCCCCCTGGAATACCAGTCCAGCCCTGCGGCCTTGTGCCTGCCAGCTGATCTGCTCTGAGAATGCACCCTGGAATACCGTCCGCCCCGGCCTTGTGCCTGCCAGCTGATCTGCTCTGAGAATGCCCCTGGAATGCCGTCCAGCCCTGCGGGCCTTGTGCCTGCCAGCTGATCTGCTCTGAGAATGCCCCCTGGAATACGCGTCCAGCCCGTGCGGCCTTGTGCCT
>NW_025537004.1:15000-22500 GCF_020615455.1 Coregonus clupeaformis
TAGAGAGGTGATCAACAGCTACAGGTTCTGGAAGATAAATACTTTTTTTGTTGTTCATTGTAATACATACTTTATTTATTTTTTAAACAGCTTTTAAACAATACATAGTATTGTATGAACTGAACAGAAACCAATCATTTCTCAATACAAATGGAATGGGGTAGGCAGGTAGCTTTAGTGGTTAAGAGCGTTGTGCCAGTAACCGGAAGGTCGCTGGTTCTAATCCCCCCGAGCCGACTAGGTGAAAAATCAGTCGATGTGCCCTTGAGCAAGCCACTTAACCCTAATTGCTCCTGTAAGTTGCTCTGGATAAGAGCGTATGCTAAATGACTAAAATGTAAATGTAAAATATATGTTGCAGTCACTACAACAAATAAATACTTAAATGCATGTATTTTCTCCTTAAAACATTACATTGAAATACTGTAGATTCCCATTAATTCTTATGAGGAGTATTATAATGGGGGACGGTGACTTCAGAAATAGCGCCCCCCCTGTCAGTCATCTAGTGAATACACATCTATCATTGGTCAGCCCGGGAGGTGTGTGTGTGGGGGAGGGGTCACTGCAGGGCTTCCAACCAGACGAAATGATGCCTCAAAAGAAGCAGCGTGCTGAGGGAGGGGCCTCAGGTGTAGAGAAAACACGTCCCTCCTCCGTGTGGTTTACATAGTTATCTTGTTTCCTGGATGTGTTGTCCACTGCAGGGAGGAGAGGAGAAGAGAGGTGGAGGAAAGGGAGGAGGAGGAAAGGGAGGAAAGGAGGGAGGAGAGGAAAGGAGGGGAAGGAGTGGACGAGGGAGGAGGAAGAAAGGGAGGAAAGGAGGAGGGGAAGGAGTGGACGAGGGAGGAGGAAGAAAGGGAGGAAAGGAGGAGGGGAAGGAGTGGGACGAGGGAGGAGGAAGAATGGGCGGAAAGGAGGAGGGGGATCATGGTGTCCATTACACTAACGAGGTGGGGGCTGGTTATATCACTATACTCCAGGGGGTGTGTGTGTGTGTGTTTGTGTGTGTCCTCTGAGCAGTGCCTCTTATCTCTGAGCCTGGCTGAACTGATCCCCCTGAAGAGAAGAGAGGGCAGAAGAGATGGAGGAAGAAGAAGTCACTGAGGAAGAATATTAGAATGTTAGAATGTTAGAATATTAGAATATTAGAATATTAGAATATTAGAATGTTAGAATGTTAGAATATTAGAATGTTAGAATGTTAGAATGTTAGAACGTTAGAATATTAGAATATTAGAGTGTTAGAATGTTAGAATATTAGAATGTTAGAATGTTAGAATATTAGAATGTTAGAATGTTAGAATATTAGAATGTTAGAATATTAGAATGTTAGAATGTTAGAATATTAGAATATTAGAATGTTAGAATATTAGAATGTTAGAATGTTAGAATATTAGAATATTAGAATGTTAGAATGTTAGAATGTTAGAATATTAGAATGTTAGAATTTTAGAATGTTAGAATGTTAGAATGTTAGAATATTAGAATGTTAGTGTTAGAATATTAGAATGTTAGAATATTAGTGTTAGAATATTAGAGTGTTAGAATGTTAGAATGTTAGAATGTTAGAATATTAGAATGTTAGAATATTAGAATATTAGAATATTAGAATGTTAGAATATTAGAATGTTAGAATGTTAGAATGTTAGAATATTAGAATATTAGAATATTAGAATGTTAGAATGTTAGAATATTAGAATGTTAGAATGTTAGAATGTTAGAATATTAGAATATTAGAATGTTAGTGTTAGAATATTAGAATGTTAGAATATTAGTGTTAGAAAATTAGAGTGTTAGAATGTTAGAATGTTAGAATGTTGGAATATTAGAATATTAGAATGTTAGAATATTAGAATATTAGAATGTTAGAATGTTAGAATGTTAGAATGTTAGAATGTTAGAATATTAGAATGTTAGAATGTTAGAATATTAGAATATTAGAATGTTAGAATGTTAGAATATTAGAATATTAGAATGTTAGAATATTAGAGTGTTAGAATATTAGAATGTTAGAATATTAGAATATTAGAATATTAGAATGTTAGAATGTTAGAATGTTAGAATGTTAGAATGTTAGAATATTAGAATGTTAGAATGTTAGAATGTTAGAATATTAGAATATTAGAATATTTGAATGTTAGTGTTAGAATATTAGAATGTTAGAATATTAGTGTTAGAATATTAGAATATTAGAATATTAGAATGTTAGAATGTTAGAATATTAGAATGTTAGAATGTTAGAATATTAGAATATTAGAATGTTAGTATATTAGAATGTTAGTGTTAGAATATTAGAATGTTAGAATATTAGTGTTAGAATGTTAGAGTATTAGAATATTAGAATGTTAGAATATTAGAATATTAGAATATTAGAATGTTAGAATATTAGAATGTTAGAATGTTAGAATGTTAGAATGTTAGAATATTAGAATGTTAGAATATTAGAATGTTAGAATGTTAGAATATTAGAATGTTAGAATGTTAGAATGTTAGAATATTAGAATATTAGAATGTTAGTGTTAGAATATTAGAATGTTAGAATATTAGTGTTAGAATATTAGAGTGTTAGAATGTTAGAATGTTAGAATGTTGGAATATTAGAATATTAGAATGTTAGAATATTAGAATATTAGAATGTTAGAATGTTAGAATGTTAGAATATTAGAATGTTAGAATGTTAGAATATTAGAATATTAGAATGTTAGAATATTAGAGTGTTAGAATATTAGAATATTAGAATGTTAGAATATTAGAATATTAGAATGTTAGAATATTAGAATGTTAGAATGTTAGAATGTTAGAATGTTAGAATGTTAGAATATTAGAATATTTGAATGTTAGTGTTAGAATATTAGAATGTTAGAATATTAGTGTTAGAATATTAGAATATTAGAATATTAGAATGTTAGAATGTTAGAATATTAGAATGTTAGAATGTTAGAATATTAGAATATTAGAATGTTAGAATATTAGAATGTTAGTATATTAGAATGTTAGTGTTAGAATATTAGAATGTTAGAATATTAGTGTTAGAATATTAGAGTATTAGAATATTAGAATGTTAGAATGTTAGAATGTTAGAGTGTTAGAATGTTAGAGTGTTAGAATATTAGAGTGTTAGAATGTTAGAATATTAGAGTATTAGAATATTAGAATGTTAGAATGTTAGAATGTTAGAATGTTAGAATGTTAGAATATTAGAGTGTTAGAATGTTAGAATATTAGAATGTTAGAATATTAGAATGTTAGAATGTTAGAATATTAGAATATTAGAATGTTAGAATGTTAGAATGTTAGAATGTTAGAATATTAGAATATTAGAATGTTAGTGTTAGAATATTAGAATGTTAGAATATTAGTGTTAGAATATTAGAATATTAGAATATTAGAATGTTAGAATGTTAGAATATTAGAATGTTAGAATGTTAGAATATTAGAATGTTAGAATATTAGAATGTTGGTATATTAGAATGTTAGTGTTAGAATATTAGAATGTTAGAATATTAGTGTTAGAATATTAGAGTATTAGAATATTAGAATGTTAGAATGTTAGAATGTTAGAATATTAGAATGTTAGAGTGTTAGAATGTTAGAGTGTTAGAATATTAGAGTGTTATAATGTTAGAATATTAGAGCATTACAATATTAGAATGTTAGAATGTTAGAATGTTAGAATGTTAGAATGTTAGAATATTAGAATGTTAGAGTGTTAGAATGTTAGAGTGTTAGAATATTAGAGTGTTAGAATGTTAGAATATTAGAGCATTACAATATTAGAATGTTAGAATGTTAGAATGTTAGAGTGTTAGAATATTAGAGTGTTAGAATATTAGAGTGTTAGAATGTTAGTGTTAGAATATTAGAGTGTTAGAATATTAGAATGTTAGAATGTTAGAATATTATAATGTTAGAATATTGGAATATTATAATGTTAGAATATGACAAATGTAGAGGAACCAAGGACTGATCACCCCAATCCACAAAAGTGGAGACAAATTTGACTCCAATAACTACCGTGGGATATGCGTCAACAGCAACCTTGGGAAAATTCTCAGCATTATCATTAACAGCAGACATACATTTCCTCAGTGAAAACAATGTACTGAGCAAATGTCAAATTGGCTTTTTACCAAATTACCGTACGACAGACCACGTATTCACCCTGCACACCCTAATTGACAAACAAACAAACCAAAACAAAGGCAAAGTCTTCTCATGCTTTGTTGATTTCAAAAAAGCTTTTGACTCAATTTGGCATGAGGGTCTGCTATACAAATTGATGGAAAGCGGTGTCGGGGGAAAACATACGACATTATAAAATCCATGTACACAAACAACAAGTATGCGGTTAAAATGGGCAAATATCACAAATTTCTTTCCACAGGGCTGTGGGGTGAGACAGGGATGCAGCTTAAGCCCCACCTTCTTCAACATATATCTCAACGAATTGGCGAGGGCACTAGAACAGTCAGCAGCACCCGGCCTCACCCTACTAGAATCTGAAGTCAAATGTCTACTGTTTGCTGATGATCTGGTGCTTCTGTCCCCAACCAAGGAGGGCCTACAGCAGCACCTAGATCTTCTGCACAGATTCTGTCAGACCTGGACCCTGACAGTAAATCTCAGTAAGACAAAAATAATGGTGTTCCAAAAAAGGTCCAGTTGCCAGGACAACAAATACAAATTCCATCTAGACACCGTCATTCGCATGAGAAAGAGGCGGAGATATCGTGGACGTAGGTCGGGGTGCCTTGTAAAGATCCGACCGCGAGCGAGTAATCTGCCTCTTCCATCAATCCTATTAGCCAACGTACAATCATTGGAAAACAAAATGGATGACCTAAGATCAAGGATATCCTACCAACGGGACATTACAAACTGTAATATCTTATGTTTCACCGAGTCGTGGCTGAACGATGACATGGATAACATACAGCTGGCGGGATATACGCTTACATCGGCAGGATAGAACGGCTGACTCAAGGGGGTAAGACAAGGGGTGGCGGTCTGTGTATATTTGTAAACAACAGCTGGTACGAAATCTAATACTAAGGAAGTCTCAAGGTTTTGCTCGCCTGAGGTAGAGTATCTCATGATAAGCTGTAGACAACACTATTTATCAAGAGAGTTTTCTTCTATATTTTTTTTAGCTGTCTATTTACCACCACAAACCGATGCTGGCACTAAGATTGCACTCAATGAGCTGTATAAGGCCATAAGCAAACAGGAAAACGCTCATCCAGAGGCAGGACTGTTTGCTAGCACAGACTGGAATATGTTCCGGGATTCTTCCGATGGCATTGAGGAGTACACCACATCAGTCACTGGCTTCATCAATAAGTGCATCGATGACGTCGTCCCCACAGTGACCGTACGTACATACCCCAACCAGAAGCCATGGATTACAGGCAACATCCGCACTGAGCTAAAGGGTAGTGCTGCCGCTTTCAAGGAGCGGGACTCTAACCCGGACGCTTACAATAAATCCCGCTATGCCCTCCGACAAACCATCAAACAAGCAAAGAGTCAATACAGGACTAAGATTTAATCGTACTACACCGGCTCCGACGCTCGACGGATGTGGCAGGGCTTGCAAACTATTACAACAACTACAAAGGGAAGCACAGCCCAATGACACAAGCTTACCAGATGAGCTAAATCACTTCTATGCTCGCTTTGAGGCAAGAAACACTGAAACATGCATGAGAGCATCAGCTGTTCTGGATGACTATGTGATCACGCTCTCCGTAGCCGATGTGAGTAAGACTTTTAAGCAGGTCAACATTCACAAGGCCGCAGGGCCAGACAGATTACCAGGACGTGTACTCAGAGCATGTGCTGACCAACTGGCAAGTGTCTTCACTGACGTTTTCAACATGTCCCTGACTGAGTCTGTAATACCAACATGTTTCTAGCAGACCACCATAGTCCCTGTGCCCAAGAACACTAAGATAACCTGCCTAAATGACTACCGACCCGTAGCACTCACATCTGTATCCATGAAGTGCTTTGAAAGGCTGGTCATGGTTCACATCAACACCATTATCCCAGAAACCCTAGACCCACTCCAATTTGCATACTGCCCCAACAGATCCACAGATGATGCAATCTCTATTGCACTCCACACTGCCCTTTCCCACCTGGACAAGAGGAACACCTACGTGAGAATGCCATTTTTTGACTACAGCTCAGCGTTCAACACCATAGTGCCCTCAAAGCTCATCACTAGTCTAAGGACCCTGGGACTAAACACCTCCCTCTGCAACTGCATCCTGGACTTCCTGACGGGCCGCCCCAAGGTGGTAAGGACAGGTAACAACACATCTGCCACGCTGATCGTCAACACGGGGGCCCCCTCAGGGTGCATGCTCAGTCCCCTCCTGTACTCTCTGTTCACCCATGACTGCATGGCCAGGCACGACTCCAACACCATCATTACGTTTGCCGATGACACAACAGTGGTAGGCCTGATCACCGACAACGATGAGACAGCCTACAGGGAGGAGGTCAGAGACCTGGCCGTGTGGTGCCAGGACAACAACCTCTCCCTCAACGTGATCAAGACAAAGGAGATGATTGTGGACTACAGGGAAAAATAGAGGACCGAGCACGCCCCATTCTCATCGACGGGGCTGTAGTGGAACAGGTTGAGAGCTTCAAGTTCCATGGTGTCCACATCACCAACAAACTATCATGGTCCAAACACACCAAGACAGTCGGTGAAGAAGGCACGACAAAGCCTATTCCCCCTCAGGAGACTGAAAAGATTTGGCATGGGTCCTCAGATCCTCAAAACATTCTACAGCTGCACCATCGAGAGCATCTGACTGGTTGCATCACCGCTGCGTATGGCAACTACTCGGCCTCCGACCGCAAGGCACTACAGAGGGTAATGCATACGGTCCAGTACATCACTGGGGCCAAGCTTCCTGCCATCCAGGACCTCTATACCAGGCGGTGTCAGAGGAAGGTCCTAAAATTGTCAAAGACTCCAGCCACCCTAGTCATAGACTTTTCTCTCTGCTACCAAATGGCAAGCGGTACCGGAGTGCCAAGTCTAGGTCCAAAAGGCTTCTCAACAGCTTCTACCCCAAGCCATAAGACTCCTGAACAGCTAACCAAATGGCTACCCAGACTATTTGCATTGTCCCCCCACCCCCACCCTCTCTTTACGCTGCTGCTACTCTGTTTATTATCTATGCATAGTCACTTTAACTCTACCCACATGTACATATTACCTCAATTACCCTGACTAGCCAGTGCCCCGTACATTGACTCTGTACCGGTACACCCTGTATATAGACTCCCTACTGTTATTTCCCATTGACTCTGTACCGGTACCCCCCTGTATATAGCCTCCCTACTGTTATTTCCCATTGACTCTGTACTGGTACCCCCTGTATATAGCCTCCTACTGTTATTTCCCATTGACTCTGTACCGGTACCCCCATGTATATAGCCTCACTACTGTTATTTCCCATTGACTCTGTACCGGTA
>NW_025537004.1:32500-37500 GCF_020615455.1 Coregonus clupeaformis
TGGTATCGAGTATTGTGATACTAAACCTGGTATCGGTATCAAAGTCCAAATTTGGGTATGGCACACACACACACACACACACAGCTGATGTAAGGGAAGTAGTGGCACCTGTCAGTGTGGCACGCTCATCTGTCTCAACACATGTTGCTGTGGCAACCTGACCCCACTCTGACCCCAGCTCTGACAGCTCTGGGAATCCACACTGCAGGGAGTGTGTGTCCCAGGTTGGGGGGGAGGTTATGTGTCTTATATGACGGAGAGCTCCACTATTCTCCCACTGTGTCATCAATTACCTAATGACACTCCTGCTGAGGTACACACACACACACACATACAGTACCAGTCAAATGTTTGGACACGCCTACTCATTCAAGGGTTTTTCTTTTCTTTTTTATTACTATTTTCTACATTGTAGAATAATAGTGAAGACATCAAAACTATGAAATAACACATATGGAATCATGTAGTAACCAAAACAAGTGTTAAACAAATCAAAATATATATAAGGCAAAGGGTGGCTGCTTTGAAGAATCTCAAATATAAAATATATTTTGATTTGTTTAACACTTTTTTTTTTGGTTACTACATGATTCCATATGTGTTATTTCATAGTTTTGATGTCTTCGCTATTATTCTACAATGTAGAAAATAAAGAAAAACCCTTGAATGAGTAGGTGTGTCCAAACTTTTGACTGGTACTGTACATACACACACTAGATGAGTCTGCACGTTGAACGAGTTATTACCCTTCTCTCTGTCACTCAGTCAGTGTGATGAGGTGTGGAGCTTTGGGGGCTACTGAAAGAGAGCACCACCCGGTAAACAGTGGACCCATAGAGATGTGTAAGGAATAACTGCCCCTATGTCCCTGGTTAGAGGAATAACTGGCCCTAGGTCCCTGGTTAGAGGAACAACTGGCTCTAGGTCCCTGGTTAGAGGAACAACTGGCCCTAGGTCCCTGGTTAGAGGAACAACTGGCCCTAGGTCCCTGGTTAGAGGAACAACTGGCCCTAGGTCCCTGGTTAGAGGAACAACTGGCCCTAGGTCCCTGGTTAGAGGAACAACTGGCCCTAGGTCCCTGGTTAGAGGAACAACTGGCCCTAGGTCCCTGGTTAGAGGAACAACTGGCCCTAGGTCCCTGGTTAGAGGAACAACTGGCCCTAGGTCCCCGGTTAGAGGAACAACTGGCCCTAGGTCCCTGGTTAGAGGAACAACTGGCCCTAGGTCCCTGGTTAGAGGAACAACTGGCCCTAGGTCCCTGGTTAGAGAAACAACTGGCCCTAGGTCCCCGGTTAGAGGAACAACTGGCCCTAGGTCCCTGGTTAGAGGAACAACTGGCCCTAGGTCCCCGGTTAGAGGAACAACTGGCCCTAGGTCCCTGGTTAGAGGAAACAACTGGCCCTAGGTCCCTGGTTAGAGAAACAACTGACCCTAGGTCCCTGGTTAGAGGAACAACTGACCTAGGTCCCTGGTTAGAAGAACAACTGACCTAGGTCCCCGGTTAGAGGAACAACTGCACCTAGGTCCCTGGTTAGAGGAACAACTGGCCCTAGGTCCCTGGTTAGAGGAACAACTGGCCCTAGGTCCCTGGTTAGAGGAACAACTGGCCCTAGGTCCCTGGTTAGAGGAACAACTGGCCCTAGGTCCCCGGTTAGAGGAACAACTGGCCCTAGGTCCCTGGTTAGAGGAACAACTGGCCCTAGGTCCCTGGTTAGAGGAACAACTGGCCCTAGGTCCCTGGTTAGAGAAACAACTGACCCTAGGTCCCTGGTTAGAGGAACAACTGACCTAGGTCCCTGGTTAGAGGAACAACTGACCTAGGTCCCCGGTTAGAGGAACAACTGCACCTAGGTCCCTGGTTAGAAGAACAACTGGCCCTAGGTCCCTGGTTAGAGGAACAACTGGCCCTAGGTCCCTGGTTAGAGGAACAACTGGCCCTAGGTCCCTGGTTAGAGGAACAACTGGCCCTAGGTCTCTGGTTAGAGGAACAACTGGCCCTAGGTCCCTGGTTAGAGGAACAACTGGCCCTAGGTCCCTGGTTAGAGGAACAACTGGCCCTAGGTCCCTGGTTAGAGGGAGATGACTCAGTAGGAGACAGGGGTAAAGAACACAGGTTTATTGCCAGCCTCAACACACACCAGCATAACAAGAGAATAGGAGATTGTGATAAAGTGTGTGAGGTGGTATTCAGGGCAGTGCCGCACAAACACTAAAGGAGGCCAGATGTGGTATTCAGGGCAGTGCCGCACAAACACTAAAGGAGGCCAGATGTGGTATTCAGGGCAGTGCCGCACAAACACTAAAGGAGGCCAGATGTGGTATTCAGGGCAGTGCAGCACAAACACTAAAGGAGGCCAGATGTGGTATTCAGGGCAGTGCTGCACAAACACTAAAGGAGGCCAGATGTGGTATTCAGGGCAGTGCCGCACAAACACTAAAGGAGGCCAGATGTGGTATTCAGGGCAGTGCTGCACAAACACTAAAGGAGGCCAGAGAATGTGATGTGGTATTCTGGACAGTGCCGCACAAACACTAAAGGAGGCCAGATGTGGTATTCAGGGCAGTGCTGCACAAACACTAAAGGAGGCCAGATGTGGTATTCAGGGCAGTGCTGCACAAACACTAAAGGAGGCCAGATGTGGTATTCAGGGCAGTGCCGCACAAACACTAAAGGAGGCCAGAGGTTGTAGCACGAAAGGTGTCCACAGGAGGTAGTCCTTGGATGGGAGAAGTCCAGAGGTGCAGCTCTGTGCAGCTGGAGAAGACTGAGGTCAGAGCAGCCTAAACTGGTCCAAACCAGGTAACTGCCTGCAGCTGATTGGCTAGATGTGTCTGGTGATTCTGTCAGGGAGGTGAGTTCCACAGCTAGACAACCTCAGCGGTTTCCACAGCGACAGTAGATCAGAACATTCAGTCTGATTTAAATGACTGGTCAAGTCTGGTCTGTAGGTGCTTGTGTGATTGGTCAGATCAGGGTCTGTAGGTGCTCGTGCGATTGGTCAGGTCTCAGCGCCAAGTCGCACCAGTTCCTTAGGCGAAAAACCGACGTCCGTCCAGGTCCCCGGGGACGTCTGGAATCGCTTTTCAGAACCAGTCACTAGGGGGCAACGGTGAGCGCTATTACCATGAAGTAGCTTCTTCTTCTTCTTCTACTGGGTACAGCTTCTACAACTAGCTCGTGGCTTGCTAGGGGGGCGCTGTGGACGGGGACGGTGGATAGACCCAATCTCCGGATCCGAGGCCCGCGGGCTCCATCCCAGCACCAGGCACTTGTTTTTGTTTTTGTTTAGTTTTTATCCTTAATCCCGAACCTTAACCTCTAACTAAAACCACTCAGAATCAATGCCTAAAGTTAACCGTCAAAAATCCACGGCGGGGGGGTTCTGAAGTCAATTTCGACAATTTCGTGAGATCTTGTTACAGGTCTTGCTGGCTCTGTGATTGGACCTTAACCCCCCCCCCCATAGCTCAGCTCAGCTATGTGTATGTGTATGTGTGTGTGTGTGTGTGTGTGTGTGTATGTCAGATCCATATCACCCTGCCAGACCTGTAGTCCAGATTAGAAACATCCACTTCTGCTGCTGTAATCTGCTTTGATTAACATACATGCTAATCCCTCACACACACACACACACACACACACACACTATACATTACCCTGTTATGTCATTGGACAAAGGGAGATTAGGGGTCTGGGCGTTTGATGTTTGTCCCTCCGACACAGAACACACAGAACCCAGAACATCAACCTCTAGATTCTAGAACACTATAGAACACTGTTAGGTTCACATCTGGCAGAGTGACTGACTTCATGGTTTAGATATCGATCTGATACACACGTAGGATCTCTTCATGGTTTAGATATCGATCTGATACACACGTAGGATCTTCAGGAAAAGATTCCTGCAGCAACACAGAAAATGTTAATTATGAACATTTACCAAAACAGACAGTTATTTTAGCACATTTCCATATTCTGTACAACGAAAATATACTGTACATTGTCCCTTAAATAATGTGCAGCTTTTTTTTCAAAGTACAGTCCACATAAGTACTAACAAACAGATTACCATAATTTGATTGTAGTATCATTTAGGTTTTCAGAATTTTGAGGTATATACTAATTTTGATACAGCCTTATTCTAAAATGGATTTTAAAAATATATAATCCTCAGCTATCTACACACAATACCCCATAAGGACAAAGCGAAAACAGGTTTATAGAAATTTATGCAAATGTATACAAAATTAAAAATAGAAATACCTTATTTACATAAGAATTCAGACCCTTTGCTATGAGACTCGAAATTGAGCTCAGGTGCATCCTGTTTCCATTGATCATCCTTGAGATGTTTCTACATCTTGATTGGAGTCCACCTGTGGTAAATTCAATTGATTGGACATGATTTGGAAAGGCACACACCTGTCTATATAAGGTCCCACAGTTGACAGTGCATGTCAGAGCAAAAACCAAGCCTTGAGGTCAAATTAATTGTCTGTAGAGCTCAGAGACAGGATTGTGTCGAGGCACAGATCTGGGGAAGGGTACCAAAAAATTTCTGCAGCATTGAAGGTGAGGAGAGACCTGAAAATAGCTGTGCAGCAACGCTCCCCATCCAACCTGACAGAGCTTGAGAGGATCTGCAGAGAAGAATGGGAGAAACTCCCCAAATACAGGTTGTTGTGTCATACCCAAGAAGACTCTATGCTGTAATCGCTGCCAACGGTGCTTCAACAACGTACTGAGTAAAGGGTCTGAATACTTATGTAAATGTGATATTTCAATTTTTGTATTTTTTCATAAATTAGCAAAAATGTCTAAAAACCTGTTTTTGCTTAGTCATTATGGGGTATTGTGTGTAGATTGATGAGGGGGAAAAATAACAATTTAATCCATTTTGGAATAAGGCTGTAACGTAACAAAATGTAGAAAAAGTCAAGGGGTCTGAATACTTTCAGAATACACTGTACGTGGTAAAAACTTCGGTAAACCAACATTT
>NW_025537004.1:40000-43948 GCF_020615455.1 Coregonus clupeaformis
CTCACTGCTGAATTAGACATTTATCCACGTTTCTCCAATCATCAAATTTCGAATGTGTTTTTACATCATGGGTTGACTTCTCCTGCTCAATATCGTTCCATTTCTCCAAACATCAAATTTCAAAGATGCTCCAAACATCAAGTTTAGAATGTTAAGGTTTGGGATAGGATTAAAACATGAAGTTTAGGCAGTCATTCCGAATTGTTAACGGTGAACTGCACTCACCTATTCTGCATGTGTTTCTTCCGGTGCTCATGTGGTCCTCTGTAGCTCAATTGGTAGAGCATGGCGCTTTTAACGCCAGGGTAGTGGGTTCGATCCCCGGGACCACCCATACGTAAACATTTATGCACTGTGAGTCACTTTGGATAAAAGCGTCTGCTAAATGGCATTATATTATTATTATTATTAAGAAATGCAGCGGCCCTTACTGAAGCCCAAACTAGAGTTGTCTTCGGGGTGTGGTTTAATGTGGGTGTGTCTCTACCATTTAATCACAACAAACAAGGGCAGTAGCGAATGACTTAGTGACAGCGAGGTTAAGCTAAGCTAGCTTTGCTATGGAGAGAAGTTTTGAAGCTGAGGACTTCTCACCTCCCGACTGACTCGCCATCTCAAGATGATCTGCTAATTCAGTTCTGTGTGGAGGCTAAAGCCTGCTCCGACCTTGTGTTTGGCCAACACGACAGCAGCTAGCTAGCATAGCTTGGTGATAGCTACAGCTGACTAGCCCATCTAGCTAGCTGGCTGATGTTTCTCTGTCAAATCACAGTTATGCCAGCAAGAAGTACCAGTGTCTGGAATGTGTTTCATGAGACAGTCGTTCTACAACACCTTGCTATGAAAGTAGCTTTGAGACAGTCGTTCTACAACACCTTGCTATGAAAGTAGCTTTGAGACAGTCGTTCTACAACACCTTGCTATGAAAGTAGTTTTGAGACAGTCGTTCTACAACACCTTGCTATGAAAGTAACTTTGAGACAGTCGTTCTACAACACCTTGCTATGAAAGTAGCTTTGAGACAGTCGCTCTACAACAGATTGCTATGAAAGTAGCTTTGAGACAGTCGTTCTACAACACCTTGCTATGAAAGTAGCTTTGAGACAGTCGTTCTACAACAGATTGCTGTGAAAGTAGCTTTGAGACAGTCGTTCTACAACACCTTGCTATGAAAGTAGCTTTGAGACAGTCGTTCTACAACACCTTGCTGTGAAAGTAGCTTTGAGACAGTCGTTCTACAACACCTTGCTATGAAAGTAGCTTTGAGACAGTCGTTCTACAACACCTTGCTATGAAAGTAGCTTTGGACAGTCGTTTTACAACACCTTGCTATGAAAGTAACTTTGAGACAGTCGTTCTACAACACCTTGCTATGAAAGTAGCTTTGAGACAGTCGTTCTACAACACCTTGCTATGAAAGTAGCTTTGAGACAGTCGTTCTACAACACCTTGCTATGAAAGTAGCTTTGAGACAGTCGTTCTACAACAGATTGCTATGAAAGTAGCTTTGAGACAGTCGTTCTACAACAGATTGCTATGAAAGTAGCTTTGAGACAGTCGTTCTACAACACCTTGCTATGAAAGTAGCTTTGAGACAGTCGTTCTATAAACACCTTGCTATGAAAGTAGCTTTGAGACAGTCGTTCTACAACACCTTGCTATGAAAGTAGCTTTGAGACAGTCGTTCTACAACAGATTGCTATGAAAGTAGCTTTCAGACAGTCGTTCTACAACACATTGCTATGAAAGTAGCTTTGAGACAGTCGTTCTACAACACCTTGCTATGAAAGTAGCTTTGAGACAGTCGTTCTACAACACCTTGCTATGAAAGTAGCTTTGAGACAGTCGTTCTACAACACCTTGCTATGAAAGTAGCTTTGAGACAGTCGTTCTACAACACCTTGCTATGAAAGTAGCTTTGAGACAGTCGTTCTACAACACCTTGCTATGAAAGTAGCTTTGAGACAGTCGTTCTACAACACATTGCTATGAAAGTAGCTTTGAGACAGTCGTTCTACAACACCTTGCTATGAAAGTAGCTTTGAGACAGTCGTTCTACAACACCTTGCTATGAAAGTAGCTTTGAGACAGTCGTTCTACAACACCTTGCTATGAAAGTAGCTTTGAGACAGTCGTTCTACAACACCTTGCTATGAAAGTAGCTTTGAGACAGTCGTTCTACAACACATTGCTATGAAAGTAGCTTTGAGACAGTCATTCTACAACAGATTGCTATGAAAGTAGCTTTGAGACAGTCGTTCTACAACACCTTGCTAAGAAAGTAGCTTTGAGACAGTCATTCTACAACAGATTGCTATGAAAGTAGCTTTGAGACAGTCGTTCTACAACACCTTGCTATGAAAGTAGCTTTGAGACAGTCGCTCTACAACACCTTGCTATGAAAGTAGCTTTGAGACAGTCGCTCTACAACACCTTGCTATGAAAGTAGCTTTGAGACAGTCGTTCTACAACAGATTGCTATGAAAGTAGCTTTGAGACAGTCGTTCTACAACACCTTGCTATGAAAGTAGCTTTGAGACAGTCGTTCTACAACATCTTGCTATGAAAGTAGCTTTGAGACAGTCGTTCTACAACACCTTGCTGTGAAAGTAGCTTTGAGACAGTCGTTCTACAACACCTTGCTATGAAAGTAGCTTTGAGACAGTCGTTCTACAACACCTTGCTATGAAAGTAGCTTTGAGACAGTCGCTCTACAACACCTTGCTATGAAAGTAGCTTTGAGACAGTCGCTCTACAACACCTTGCTATGAAAGTAGCTTTGAGACAGTCATTCTACAACAAATTGCTATGAAAGTAGCTTTGAGACAGTCGTTCTACAACAGATTGCTATGAAAGTAGCTTTGAGACAGTCGTTCTACAACACCTTGCTATGAACGTAGCTTTGAGACAGTCGTTCTACAACACCTTGCTATGAAAGTAGCTTTGAGACAGTCGTTCTACAACACCTTGCTATGAAAGTAGCTTTGAGACAGTCGTTCTACAACACCTTGCTATGAAAGTAGCTTTGAGACAGTCGTTCTACAACACCTTGCTATGAAAGTAGCTTTGAGACAGTCGTTCTACAACACCTTGCTATGAAAGTAGCCTTGAGACAGTCGCTCTACAACACCTTGCTATGAAAGTAGCTTTGAGACAGTCGCTCTACAACACCTTGCTATGAAAGTAGCTTTGAGACAGTCGTTCTACAACAGATTGCTATGAAAGTAGCTTTGAGACAGTCGTTCTACAACACCTTGCTATGAAAGTAGCTTTGAGACAGTCGTTCTACAACACCTTGCTATGAAAGTAGCTTTGAGACAGTCGCTCTACAACACCTTGCTATGAAAGTAGCTTTGAGACAGTCGTTCTACAACACCTTGCTATGAAAGTAGCTTTGAGACAGTCGTTCTACAACACCTTGCTATGAAAGTAGCTTTGAGACAGTCGCTCTACAACACCTTGCTATGAAAGTAGCTTTGAGACAGTCGTTCTACAACACCTTGCTATGAAAGTAGCTTTGAGACAGTCGTTCTACAACAGATTGCTATGAAAGTAGCTTTGAGACAGTCGTTCTACAACAGATTGCTATGAAAGTAGCTTTGAGACAGTCGTTCTACAACACCTTGCTATGAAAGTAGCTTTGAGACAGTCGTTCTACAACACCTTGCTATGAAAGTAGCTTTGAGACAGTCGTTCTACAACACCTTGCTATGAAAGTAGCTTTGAGACAGTCGTTCTACAACACCTTGCTATGAAAGTAGCTTTGAGACAGTCGTTCTACAACACCTTGCTGTGAAAGTAGCTTTGAGACAGTCGTTCTACAACACCTTGCTATGAAAGTAGCTTTGAGACAGTCGTTCTACAACACCTTGCTATGAAAGTAGCTTTGAGACAGTCGCTCTACAACACCTTGCTATGAAAGTAGCTTTGAGACAGTCGCTCTACAAC
>NW_025537005.1:0-37500 GCF_020615455.1 Coregonus clupeaformis
ATAATTAAATTCAGCTGGTTTTTAAAAAACTATAAAACAATACTTTAAATAAAAAACTGCCAACCTCAAATTAGCTAGTTTCTAACTCCCTATAATCCAACTAGCTAGTTTCTAACTAGAATTCAAACCCAGCTAGTTTCTAACCCCTGCTGATACAACTAGCTAGTTTCTGGAACCCCTATGAATCCAAACTAGCTAGCTAACCCCTATAATCCAACTAGCTAGTTTCCCATCCCCTATAATCCAACTAGTTAGTTTCTAACCCCTATAATCCAACTAGCTGGTTTCTAATCCTATAATCCAAAGCTAGTTTCTAGAGCTATACTTTCAACTAGCTAGTTTCTAAACCCTATAATCCAACTAGCTAGTTTCTAACCCCTATAATCCAACTAGCTTAGTTTCGAATCCCCTTCTATAATCGAACTAGCTAGTTTCTAACCCCTATAATCCAACTAGCTAGTTTCCCTATAATCCATTTAGCTAGCTTTCTAACCCCTATAATCCAACTTAGCTGGTTTCCAACATCCTTTATAATCCAACTAGCTAGTTTCAATCCCTATAATCCAAATAGCTGGTTTCTGACCCTATATCCAACTAGCTGGTTTCTAACCCCTGATAATTTCAACTTAGCCTAGTTTCACAACCCTATACTTCCAACTAAAGCTAGTTTACCCCTATAATCCAACTAGCTAGTTTCTGCAACTATAATTCAACTAGCTGTTTCGAACCCCACACATCAATCTAGCTAGTTTCTACTAGCCCTATACATCCAAGCGCTAGCTTAGTTTCAACCCCCTATAATCCAACTAGCTGGTTTCCTGCTTCCTATAACGTCCAACTAGTGGTTTCTAAGACCCTATAATCCTTCAACTAGCAGTTTCTCAACCTATAATCCAACTAGCTAGTTTCTAACCACCATGTAATCCAACTAGCTAGTTTTTCTTGCTTACCTCCGTTTATAATCCAACTAGCTAGTTTCTAACCCCTATAATTCAACTAGCTAGTTTCAACTCCTTATAATCCAGACTAGCTAGTTTTTAACCCCTATCTTCAATCAAACTAGCTAGTTTCTAACCCCTATACATTCAAATAGCTAGTTTCTAAACCCCTATAATCCAACTAGCTAGTTTCTAACCCCCATAATCTATCTAGCTAGTTTCTAACCCCTATAATCCAAATAGTTAGTTTCAACCCCTATACAATCCAACTAGCTAGTTTCTAACCCTATAACCACTAGCTAGTTCTTGTAACTATCAATCCCGTAGCTAGTTTCCTAACCCCTATAATCCAACTAGCTAGTTTCTAACCCCTATGTAATCCAACTCAAGCTATTTCTAATTCATACAGCCAGGTTTCAACCCTATAATTCAACTAGCTAGTTTTAACCTCTATAATCCCAACTAGCTAGTTTCTAACCCCTATAATCCAACTAGATAGTTTCTAAACCCCTATAATCCAACTAGCTAGTTTCTAACCCCCATAATCCAACTAGCTAGTTTCCTTTAACCCCTATAATCCAAATAGCTAGTTTCTAACCCCTATAATCCAACTAGCTAGTTTCTAAATCCTATAATCCAACTAGCTAGTTTCAACCCCTATAATCCAACTAGCTAGTTTCCCCAACCCCATACTTCAACTAGCTAGTTTCAACCCCTATAATCCAACTAGCCTAGTTTCTAACCCTATATTTCAACAGCTAGTTTCTAACCCTTATAATCCAACTAGCTAGTTTCTAACCCCTATAATCCAACTAGCTAGTTTCTAACCCCTACAATCCAACTAGCTAGTTTCTAACCCCTATAATCCAACTAGCTGGTTTTCTGACCCCATAATTCAACTAGCTAGTTTCTAACCCTATAATCCAACTAGCTAGTTTCTAACTCCTATAATCCAACTAGCTAGTTTCAACCCCTATAATCCAACTAGCTAGTTTCTAACCCCTATAATCCAACTAGCTAGTTTCTAAACCCCTATAATCTTCGTGGTTTTTTCAACTAGGCTAGTTTCTAACCCCCTATAATCCAACTAGCTAGTTTCTAATCCTATAATCCAACTAGCTAGTTTCTAACCCCTATACTTCAACTCAGCTAGTTTCTAACCCTTCCTATAATCCAAATCCAGCTAGTTTCAACTCCCTATAATCCAACTAGCTAGTTTCTAACCAATACTAGTTACTAACCCTATATCCAACTAGCTAGTTTCTAACCCATAATCCAACTAGCTAGTTTCTAACCCTATAATCCAACTAGCTGTTTCTAACCCCTATAATCCAACTAGCTAGTTTCTAACCCTATAATTCAACTAGCTAGTTTCTAACCCCTATAATCCAACTAGCTAGTTTCTAACCCCTATAATCCAACTAGCTAGTTCAACCCCTATAATCCAACTAGCTAGTTTCTAACTGCTCTATAATCCAACTAGCTAGTTTCTAACCCCTATAATCCAACTAGCTAGTTTCTAACCCCTATAATCCAACTAGCTAGTTTCTAACCCTCATACTTCAACTAGCTAGTTTCTAACCCTATAATCCAACTAGCTAGTTTCAACCCCTATAATCCAACTGGCTAGTTTCTACCCCTATAATCCAACTAGCTAGTTTCTAACCCCCTATAATTCAACTAGCTAGTTTCTAACCCCTATAATCCAACTAGCTAGTTTCTAACCCCTATAATCCAACTAGCTAGTTTCTAACCTATAATCCAACTAGCTAGTTTCTAACCCCTATAATCCAACTAGCTAGTTTCTAACCCCTATAATCCAACTAGCTAGTTTCTAACTTTCCCCTATAATCCAACTAGCTAGTTTCTAACCCCTATAATCCAACTAGCTAGTTTCTAACCCCTATAATCCAACTAGCTAGTTTCTAACCCCCTATAATCCAACTAGCTAGTTTCTAACCCCTATAACCAACTAGCTAGTTTCTAACCCCTATAATCCAACTAGCTAGTTTCTAACCCCCTATAATTCAACTAGCTAGTTTCTAACCCCTATAATCCAACTAGCTAGTTTTCTAACCCCTATAATTCAACTAGCTAGTTTCTAACCCCCTATAATCCAACTAGCTGGTTTCTAACCCCTATAATCCAACTAGCTAGTTTCTAACTCCCTATAATCCAACTAGCTAGTTTCTAACCCTATAATTCAACTGGCTAGTTTCTGACTCCTATAATCCAACTAGCTAGTTTCTAACCCTATAATCAACTAGCTAGTTTCTAACCCCTATAATCCAACTAGCTAGTTTCTAACCCCTATAATCCAACTAGCTGGTTTCAACCCCTATACTTCAACTAGCTAGTTTCTAACCCCTATAATCCAACTAGCTAGTTTCCCAACCCTATAATCCAACCCAGCTAGTTTCTAACCCCTATAATTCAACTAGCTAGTTTCTAACCCTTATAATCCAACTAGCTAGTTTCCTAACCCCTATAATCCAACTAGCTAGTTTCCCTAACCCCTATAATCCAACTAGCTAGTTTCTAACCCCTATAATCCAACTAGCTAGTTTCTAACCTATAATCCAACTAGCTAGTTTCTAACCCTATAATCCAACTAGCTAGTTTCTAACCCCTATAATTCAACTAGCTAGTTTCTAACCCCCTATAATCCAACTAGCTAGTTTCTAACCCTATAATCCAACTAGCTAGTTTCTAACCCTATAATCCAACTAGCTAGTTTCTAACCCCTATAATCCAACTAGCTAGTTTCTAACTCTAAATCAACTAGCTAGTTTCTAACTCCCTATAATCCAACTAGCTAGTTTCTAAACCCCTATAATCCAACTAGCTAGTTTCTAACCCTATAATCCAACTAGCTAGTTTCTAACCCCCATAATTCAACTAGCTAGTTTCTAACCCTATAATCCAACTAGCTAGTTTCTAACCCCTATAATCCAACTAGCTAGTTTCTAACCCTATAATCCAACTAGCTAGTTTCTAACCCCTATAATCCAACTAGCTAGTTTCTAACCCCTATAATTCAACTAGCTAGTTTCTAACCCCTATAATCCAACTAGCTAGTTTCTAACCCCTATAATCCACATTCAGCTAGTTTCTAACCCCCATAATTCAAATAGCTAGTTTCTAACCCTATAATTCAACTAGCTAGTTTCTAACCCCTATAATCCAACTAGCTAGTTTCTAACCCCTATAATCCAACTAGCTAGTTTCTAACCCCTATAATCCAACTAGCTAGTTTCTAACCCCTATAATCCAACTAGCTAGTTTCTAACCCTATAATCCAACTAGCTAGTTTCTAACCCCTATAATTCAAATTAGCTAGTTTCTAACCCCCTATAATCCAACTAGCTAGTTTCTAATCCCCTATAATCAAACTAGCTAGTTTTCTAACCCCCTATAATTCAACTAGCTAGTTTCTAACCCCTATAATCCAACTAGCTAGTTTCTAATCCCCTATAATCCAACTAGCTAGTTTCTAACCCTATAATTTCCAACTAGCTAGTTTCTAACCCTATAATCCAACTAGCTAGTTTCAACCCTATAATCCAACTAGCTAGTTTCTAACCCCTATAATCCAACTAGCTAGTTTCTAACTCCTATAATCCAACTAGCTGGTTTCTAACCCTATACTCCAACTAGCTAGTTTCTAACCCCTATAATCCAACTAGCTAGTTTCTAACCCTATAATCCAACTAGCTAGTTTCACTCCCTATACTCCAACTTAGCTAGTTTCTAACCCTATAATCCAACTAGCTAGTTTCTAACCCCTATAATCCAACTAGCTAGTTTCTAAACCCTATAATCCAACTAGCTAGTTTCTAACCCCTATAATCCCAACTAGCTAGTTTCTAACCCCTATAATCCAACTAGCTAGTTTCTAACCCTATACTTCAACTAGCTGGTTTCTAACCCCCTATAATCCAACTAGCTAGTTTCTAACCCCTATAATCCAACTAGCTAGTTTCTAACCCCTATAATCCAACTAGCTAGTTTCGAACCCCTATAATCCAACTAGCTAGTTTCTAACCCTATAATCCAACTAGCTAGTTTCCTCCCTATAATCCAACTAGCTAGTTTCTAACCCCTATAATCCAACTAGCTAGTTTCTAACCCCTATAATCCCAACTAGCTAGTTTCTAACCCCTATAATCCAACTAGCTAGTTTTCTAACCCTATAATCCCAACTAGCTAGTTTCTAACCCTATAATCCAACTAGCTAGTTTCTAACCCCTATAATCCAACTAGCTAGTTTCTAACCCCTATAATCCAACTAGCTAGTTTCTAACCCCTATAATCCAACTAGCTAGTTTCTAACCCCTATAATTCAACTAGCTAGTTTCCTAATCCCTATAATCCAACTAGCTGGTTTCTAACCCTATAATCCAACTAGCTAGTTTCTAACCCCTATAACCCAACTAGCTAGTTTCTAACCCTATAATCCAACTAGCTAGTTTCTAACCCCTATAATCCAACTAGCTAGTTTCTAACCCCTATAATCCAACTAGCTAGTTTCTAACCCCTATAATTCAACTAGCTAGTTTCTAACCCCTGTAATCCAACTAGCTAGTTTCTGACCCCTATAATCCAACTAGCTAGTTTCTAACCCCTATAATCCAACTAGCTAGTTTCTAACCCCTATAATCCAACTAGCTAGTTTCTAACCCCTATAATCCAACTAGCTAGTTTCAACCCCTATAATCCAACTAGCTAGTTTCTAACCCCTATAATCCAACTAGCTAGTTTCTAACCCCTATAATCCAACTAGCTAGTTTCTAACCCCTATAATCCAACTAGCTAGTTTCTAACCCCTATAATTCAACTAGCTAGTTTCTAACCCCTATAATCCAACTAGCTAGTTTCTAACCCCTATAATCCAACTAGCTAGTTTCTAACCCCTATAATCCAACTAGCTAGTTTCTAACCCCTATAATCCAACTAGCTAGTTTCTAACCCCTATAATCCAACTAGCTAGTTTCTAACCCCTATAATCCAACTAGCTAGTTTCTAACCCCCTATAATCCAACTAGCTAGTTTCTAACCCTATAATCCAACTAGCTAGTTTCTAACCCCTATAATCCAACTAGCTAGTTTCTAACCCTATAATCCAACTAGCTAGTTTTAACCCCCTATACTTCAACTAGCTAGTTTCTAACCCCTATAATCCAACTAGCTAGTTTCTAACCCCTATAATCCAACTAGCTAGTTTCAACCCCTATAATCCAACTAGCTAGTTTCTAACCCCTATAATCCAACTAGCTAGTTTCTAACCCCTATAATCCAACTAGCTTAGTTTCTAACCCCCTATAATCCAACTAGCTAGTTTCTAACCCCTATAATCCAACTAGCTAGTTTCTAACCCCTATAATCCAACTAGCTAGTTTCTAACCCTATAATCCAACTAGCTAGTTTCTAACCCCTATAATCCAACTAGCTAGTTTCTAACCCCTATAATCCAACTAGCTAGTTTCTAACCCCCATAATCCAACTAGCTAGTTTCTAACTCCCTATAATCCAACTAGCTGGTTTCTAACCCCCATAATCCAACTAGCTAGTTTCTAACCCACTATAATTCAACTAGCTAGTTTCTAACCCCTATAATCCAACTAGCTAGTTTCTGACTCCTATAATCCAACTAGCTAGTTTCTAACCCCTATAATCCAACTAGCTAGTTTCTAACCCCTATAATCCAACTAGCTAGTTTCTAACCCCTATAATCCAACTAGCTAGTTTCTAACCCCTATAATCCAACTAGCTAGTTTCTAACCCCCTATAATCCAACTAGCTAGTTTCTAACCCTATAATCCAACTAGCTAGTTTCTAACCCCTATAATCCAACTAGCTAGTTTCTAACCCCTATAATCCAACTAGCTGGTTTCTAACCCCTATAATTCAACTAGCTAGTTTCTGAACCCCTATAATCCAACTAGCTAGTTTCTAATCCCTATAATCCAACTAGCTGGTTTCTAACCCTATAATCCAACTAGCTAGTTTCTAACCCCTATAATCCAACTAGCTAGTTTCTAACCCTATAATCCAACTAGCTAGTTTCTAACCCCCTATAATCCAACTAGCTAGTTTCTACCCCTATAATCCAACTAGCTAGTTTCTAACCCCTATAATCCAACTAGCTAGTTTCTAACCCCTATAATCCAACTAGCTAGTTTCTAACCCCTATACTTCAACTAGCTAGTTTCTAACCCCTATAATCCAACTAGCTAGTTTCTAACCCCTATAATTCAACTAGCTAGTTTCTAACCCCTATAATCCAACTAGCTAGTTTCTAACCCCTATAATCCAACTAGCTAGTTTCTAACCCCTATAATCCAACTAGCTAGTTTCTAACCCCTATAATCCAACTAGCTAGTTTCTAACCCCTATAATCCAACTAGCTAGTTTCTAACCCCTATACTTCAACTAGCTAGTTTCTAACCCCTATAATCCAACTAGCTAGTTTCTAACCCCTATAATCCAACTAGCTAGTTTCTAACCCTATAATCCAACTAGCTAGTTTCAACCCCTATAATCCAACTAGCTAGTTTCTAACCCCTATAATCCAACTAGCTGGTTTCTAACCCCTATAATCCAACTAGCTAGTTTCTAACCCCTATAATCCAACTAGCTAGTTTCTAACCCCTATAATCCAACTAGCTAGTTTCTAACCCCTATAATCCAACTAGCTAGTTTCTAACCCCTATAATCCAACTAGCTAGTTTCTAACCCCTATAATCCAACTAGCTAGTTTCTAACCCCTATAATCCAACTAGCTAGTTTCTAACCCCTATAATCCAACTAGCTAGTTTCTAACCCCTATAATTCAACTAGCTAGTTTCTGACACCCCATAATCCAACTAGCTAGTTTCTAACCCCTATAATCCAACTAGCTAGTTTCTAACCCCTATAATCCAACTAGCTAGTTTCTAACCCCTATAATCCAACTAGCTAGTTTCTAACCCTATAATCCAACTAGCTAGTTTCTAACCCCCTATAATCCAACTAGCTAGTTTCTAACCCTATAATCCAACTAGCTAGTTTCTAACCCTATAATCCAACTAGCTAGTTTCTAATCCCTATAATCCAACTAGCTAGTTTCTAACCCCTATAATCCAACTAGCTAGTTTCTAACCTTTATAATCCAACTAGCTGGTTTCTAACCCCTATAATCCAACTAGCTAGTTTCTAACCCCTATAATCCAACTAGCTAGTTTCTAACCCCTATAATCCAACTAGCTAGTTTCTAACCCCTATAATCCAACTAGCTAGTTTCTGACCCCTATAATCCAACTAGCTAGTTTCTAACCCCTATAATCCAACTAGCTAGTTTCTAACCCCTATAATCCAACTAGCTAGTTTCTAACCCCTATAATCCAACTAGCTAGTTTCTAACCCCTATAATCCAACTAGCTAGTTTCAACCCCTATAATCCAACTAGCTAGTTTCTAACTCCTATAATCCAACTAGCTAGTTTCTAACCCCTATAATCCAACTAGCTAGTTTCTAACCCTATAATCCAACTAGCTAGTTTCTAACCCCTATAATCCAACTAGCTAGTTTCTAACCCCTATAATCCAACTAGCTAGTTTCAACCCCTATAATCCAACTAGCTAGTTTCTAACTCCCTATAATCCAACTAGCTAGTTTCTAACTCCTATAATCCAACTAGCTGGTTTCTAACCCTATAATCCAACTAGCTAGTTTCTAACCCCTTTAATCCAACTAGCTAGTTTCTAACCCCTATAATCCAACTAGCTAGTTTCTAACCCCTATAATCCAACTAGCTAGTTTCTAACCCCCTATAATCCAACTAGCTAGTTTCTAACTCCTATAATCCAACTAGCTAGTTTCTAACCCTATAATCCAACTAGCTAGTTTCTAACCCCCTATAATCCAACTAGCTAGTTTCTAACCCCCTATAATTCAACTAGCTAGTTTCTAACCCTATAATCCAACTAGCTAGTTTCTGACCCCTATAATCCAACTAGCTAGTTTCTAACCCCTATAATCCAACTAGCTAGTTTCTAACCCCTATAATCCAACTAGCTAGTTTCTAACCCCTATAATCCAACTAGCTAGTTTCTAACCCCTATAATCCAACTAGCTAGTTTCTAACCCTATAATCCAACTAGCTAGTTTCTAACCCCTATAATCCAACTAGCTAGTTTCTAACCCCTATAATCCAACTAGCTAGTTTCTAACCCCTATAATCCAACTAGCTAGTTTCTAACCCCTATAATCCAACTAGCTAGTTTCTAACCCCTATAATCCAACTAGCTAGTTTCTAACCCCTATAATCCAACTAGCTAGTTTCTAACCCCTATAATCCAACTAGCTGGTTTCCCCAACTCCTATAATCCAACTAGCTAGTTTCTAACCCCTATAATCCAACTAGCTAGTTTCTAATCCCTATAATCCAACTAGCTAGTTTCTAACCCCTATAATCCAACTAGCTAGTTTCTAACCCCTATAATCCAACTAGCTAGTTTCTAACCCTATAATCCAACTAGCTAGTTTCTAATCCCTATAATCCAACTAGCTAGTTTCTAACCCCTATAATCCAACTAGCTAGTTTCTAACCCCTATAATCCAACTAGCTAGTTTCTAACCTATAATCCAACTAGCTAGTTTCTAACCCCTATAATCCAACTAGCTAGTTTCTAACCCCTATAATCCAACTAGCTAGTTTCTAACCCTATACTTCAACTAGCTAGTTTCTAACCCCTATACTTCAACTAGCTAGTTTCTAACCCCTATAATCCAACTAGCTAGTTTCTAACCCCTATAATCCAACTAGCTAGTTTCTAACCCCTATAATCCAACTAGCTAGTTTCTAACCCCTATAATCCAACTAGCTAGTTTCTAACCCCTATAATCCAACTAGCTAGTTTCTAACCCTATAATCCAACTAGCTAGTTTCTAACCCCTATAATCCAACTAGCTAGTTTCTAACCCCTATAATCCAACTAGCTAGTTTCTAACCCCTATAATTCAACTAGCTAGTTTCTAACCCCTATAATCCAACTAGCTAGTTTCTAACCCCTATAATCCAACTAGCTAGTTTCTAACCCCTATAATCCAACTAGCTAGTTTCTAACCCCCTATAATCCAACTAGCTAGTTTCTAACCCCTATAATCCAACTAGCTAGTTTCTAACCCCTATAATCCAACTAGCTAGTTTCTAACCCCTATAATCCAACTAGCTAGTTTCTAACCTCTATAATCCAACTAGCTAGTTTCTAACCCCTATAATCCAACTAGCTAGTTTCAACTCCTATAATTCAACTAGCTAGTTTCTAACCCCTATAATCCAACTAGCTAGTTTCTAACCCCTATAATCCAACTAGCTAGTTTCTAACCCCCTATAATCCAACCAGCTAGTTTCTAACCCCTATAATCCAACTAGCTAGTTTCTAACCCCTATAATCCAACTAGCTAGTTTCTAACCCTATAATCCAACTAGCTAGTTTCTAACCCCTATAATCCAACTAGCTAGTTTCTAACCCCCCTATAATCCAACTAGCTAGTTTCTAACCCCTATAATCCAACTAGCTAGTTTCTAACCCTATAATCCAACTAGCTAGTTTCTAACCCCTATAATCCAACTAGCTAGTTTCTAACCCCTATAATCCAACTAGCTAGTTTCTAACCCCTATAATCCAACTAGCTAGTTTCTAACCCTATAATCCAACTAGCTAGTTTCTAACCCTATAATCCAACTAGCTAGTTTCTAACCCCCTATAATCCAACTAGCTAGTTTCTAACCCCCTATAATCCAACTAGCTAGTTTCTAACCCCTATAATCCAACTAGCTAGTTTCTAACCCCTATAATCCAACTAGCTGGTTTCTAATCCTTATAATCCAACTAGCTGGTTTCTAACCCCTATAATCCAACTAGCTAGTTTCTAACTCCCTATAATCCAACTAGCTAGTTTCTAACCCCCTATAATCCAACTAGCTAGTTTCTAACCCCTATAATCCAACTAGCTAGTTTCTAACCCCTATAATCCAACTAGCTAGTTTCTAACCCCTATAATCCAACTAGCTAGTTTCTAACCCCTATAATCCAACTAGCTAGTTTCTAACTATAATCCAACTAGCTAGTTTCTAACCCCTATAATCCAACTAGCTGGTTTCTAACCCCTATAATCCAACTAGCTAGTTTCTAACCCCCTATAATCCAACTAGCTAGTTTCTAACCCCTATAATCCAACTAGCTAGTTTCTAACCCCTATAATCCAACTAGCTAGTTTCTAACCCCTATAATCCAACTAGCTAGTTTCTAACCCCTATAATTCAACTAGCTGGTTTCTAACCCCTATAATTCAACTAGCTAGTTTCTAACCCCTATAATCCAACTAGCTAGTTTCTAACCCCTATAATCCAACTAGCTAGTTTCTAACCCCCTATAATCCAACTAGCTAGTTTCTAACTCCTATAATCCAACTAGCTAGTTTCTAACCCCTATAATCCAACTAGCTAGTTTCTAACCCCTATAATCCAACTAGCTAGTTTCTAACCCCTATAATCCAACTAGCTAGTTTCTAACCCCTTATAATCCAACTAGCTAGTTTCTAACCCCTATAATCCAACTAGCTAGTTTCTAACCCTATAATCCAACTAGCTAGTTTCTAACCCCTATAATCCAACTAGCTAGTTTCTAACTCCTATAATCCAACTAGCTAGTTTCTAACCCCTATAATCCAACTAGCTGGTTTCTAACCCCTATAATCCAACTAGCTAGTTTCTAACCCCTATAATCCAACTAGCTAGTTTCTAACCCCTATAATCCAACTAGCTAGTTTCTAACCCCTATAATCCAACTAGCTAGTTTCTAACCCCTATAATCCAACTAGCTAGTTTCTAACCCCTATAATCCAACTAGCTAGTTTCTAACCCCTATAATCCAACTAGCTGGTTTCTAACCCCTATAATCCAACTAGCTAGTTTCTAACCCCTATAATCCAACTAGCTAGTTTCTAACCCCTATAATCCAACTAGCTAGTTTCTAACCCCTATAATCCAACTAGCTAGTTTCTAACCCCTATAATCCAACTAGCTAGTTTCTAACTCCCTATAATCCAACTAGCTAGTTTCTAACCCCTATAATCCAACTAGCTAGTTTCTAACCCCTATAATCCAACTAGCTAGTTTCTAACCCCTATAATCCAACTAGCTAGTTTCTAACCCCTATAATCCAACTAGCTAGTTTCTAACCCCTATAATTCCAACTAGCTAGTTTCTAACCCCTATAATCCAACTAGCTAGTTTCTAACCCCTATAATCCAACTAGCTAGTTTCTACCCCTATAATCCAACTAGCTAGTTTCTAACCCCTATAATCCAACTAGCTAGTTTCTAACCTCTATACTTCAACTAGCTAGTTTCTAACCCCTATAATCCAACTAGCTAGTTTCTAACCCTATAATTCAACTAGCTAGTTTCTAACCCCTATAATCCAACTAGCTAGTTTCTAACCCCCTATAATCCAACTAGCTAGTTTCTAACCCCTATAATCCAACTAGCTAGTTTCTAACCCCTATAATCCAACTAGCTAGTTTCTAACCCTATAATCCAACTAGCTAGTTTCTAACCCCTATAATCCAACTAGCTGGTTTCTAACCCCTATAATCCAACTAGCTAGTTTCTAACCCCCTATAATCCAACTAGCTAGTTTCTAACCCCTATAATCCAACTAGCTAGTTTCTAACCCCTATAATCCAACTAGCTAGTTTCTAACCCCTATAATTCAACTAGCTGGTTTCTAACCCCTATAATCCAACTAGCTAGTTTCTAACCCCTATAATCCAACTAGCTAGTTTCTAACCCCTATAATCCAACTAGCTAGTTTCTAACCCCTATAATTCAACTAGCTAGTTTCTAACCCCTATAATCCAACTAGCTAGTTTCTAACCCCTATAATCCAACTAGCTAGTTTCTAACCCTATAATCCAACTAGCTAGTTTCTAACCCC
Organism: Coregonus clupeaformis; assembly: GCF_020615455.1. Classification (NCBI taxonomy): domain Eukaryota; kingdom Metazoa; phylum Chordata; class Actinopteri; order Salmoniformes; family Salmonidae; genus Coregonus; species Coregonus clupeaformis. The sequence goes on from NW_025537005.1 coordinate 12,922, forward strand.
TATAATCCAACTAGCTAGTTTCTAACCCCCTATAATCCAACTAGCTAGTTTCTAACCCCTATAATCCAACTAGCTAGTTTCTAACCCCTATAATCCAACTAGCTAGTTTCTAACTCCTATAATCCAACTAGCTAGTTTCAACCCCTATAATCCAACTAGCTAGTTTCTAACCCCTATAATCCAACTAGCTAGTTTCTAACCCCTATACTCCAACTAGCTAGTTTCTAACCCCTATAATCCAACTAGCTAGTTTCTAACCCCTATAATCCAACTAGCTAGTTTCTAACCCCTATACTTCAACTAGCTAGTTTCTAACCCCTATACTTCAACTAGCTAGTTTCTAAACCCTATAATCCAACTAGCTAGTTTCTAACCCCTATAATCCAACTAGCTAGTTTCTAACCCCTATAATCCAACTAGCTAGTTTCTAACCCCTATAATCCAACTAGCTAGTTTCTAACCCCTACAATCCAACTAGCTAGTTTCTAACCCCTATAATCCAACTAGCTAGTTTCTAACCCCTATAATCCAACTAGCTAGTTTCTAACCCCTATAATCCAACTAGCTAGTTTCTAACCCCTATAATCCAACTAGCTAGTTTCTAACCCCTATAATCCAACTAGCTAGTTTCTAACCCCCTATAATCCAACTAGCTAGTTTCTAACCCCTATAATCCAACTAGCTAGTTTCTAACCCCTATAATTCAACTAGCTAGTTTCTAACCCCTATAATCCAACTAGCTAGTTTCTAACCCCTATAATCCAACTAGCTAGTTTCTAACCCTATAATCCAACTAGCTGGTTTCTAACCCCTATAATCCAACTAGCTAGTTTCTGACCCCTATAATCCAACTAGCTAGTTTCTAACCCCTATAATCCAACTAGCTAGTTTCTAACCCCTATAATCCAACTAGCTAGTTTCTAACTCCCTATAATCCAACTAGCTAGTTTCTAACCCCTATAATCCAACTAGCTAGTTTCTAACCCCTATAATCCAACTAGCTAGTTTCTAACCCCTATAATCCAACTAGCTAGTTTCTAACCCCTATAATCCAACTAGCTAGTTTCTAACCCCTATAATCCAACTAGCTAGTTTCTAACCCCTATAATCCAACTAGCTAGTTTCTAACCCCTATAATCCAACTAGCTAGTTTCTAACCCCTATAATCCAACTAGCTAGTTTCTGACTCCTATACTACAACTAGCTAGTTTCTAACCCCTATAATCCAACTAGCTAGTTTCTAACCCCTATAATCCAACTAGCTAGTTTCTAACCCCTATAATCCAACTAGCTAGTTTCTAACCCCTATAATCCAACTAGCTGGTTTCTAACCCCTATAATCCAACTAGCTAGTTTCTAACCCCTATAATCCAACTAGCTAGTTTCTAACCCCTATAATCCAACTAGCTAGTTTCTAACCCCTATAATCCAACTAGCTAGTTTCTAACCCCTATACTTCAACTAGCTAGTTTCTAACCCCTATAATCCAACTAGCTAGTTTCTAACCCCTATAATCCAACTAGCTAGTTTCTAACCCCTATAATCCAACTAGCTAGTTTCTAACCCCTATAATCCAACTAGCTAGTTTCTAACCCCTATAATCCAACTAGCTAGTTTCTAACCCCTATAATCCAACTAGCTAGTTTCTAACCCCTATAATCCAACTAGCTAGTTTCTAACCCCTATAATCCAACTAGCTAGTTTCTAACCCCCTATAATCCAACTAGCTAGTTTCTAACCCCCTATAATCCAACTAGCTAGTTTCTAACCCTATAATCCAACTAGCTAGTTTCTAACCCCTATAATCCAACTAGCTAGTTTCTAACCCCTATAATCCAACTAGCTAGTTTCTAACCCCTATAATCCAACTAGCTAGTTTCTAACCCCTATAATCCAACTAGCTAGTTTCTAACCCCTATAATCCAACTAGCTAGTTTCTAACCCCCTATAATTCAACTAGCTAGTTTCTAACCCCTATAATCCAACTAGCTAGTTTCTAACCCCTATAATCCAACTAGCTAGTTTCTAACCCCTATAATCCAACTAGCTAGTTTCTAACCCCTATACTCCAACTAGCTAGTTTCTAACCCCTATAATCCAACTAGCTAGTTTCTAACCCCTATAATCCAACTAGCTAGTTTCTAACCCCTATAATCCAACTAGCTAGTTTCTAACCCCCTATAATCCAACTAGCTAGTTTCTAACCCCCTATAATCCAACTAGCTAGTTTCTAACCCCTATAATCCAACTAGCTAGTTTCTAACCCCTATAATCCAACTAGCTAGTTTCTAACCCCTATAATCCAACTAGCTAGTTTCTAACCCCTATAATCCAACTAGCTAGTTTCTAACCCCTATAATCCAACTAGCTAGTTTCTAACCCCCTATAATCCAACTAGCTAGTTTCTAACCCCTATAATCCAACTAGCTAGTTTCTAACCCTATAATCCAACTAGCTAGTTTCTAACCCCTATAATCCAACTAGCTAGTTTCTAACCCTATAATCCAACTAGCTGGTTTCTAACCCCTATAATCCAACTAGCTAGTTTCTAACCCCTATAATCCAACTAGCTAGTTTCTAACCCCTATAATCCAACTAGCTAGTTTCTAACCCCTATAATCCAACTAGCTAGTTTCTAACCCCTATAATCCAACTAGCTAGTTTCTAACCCCTATAATCCAACTAGCTAGTTTCTAACCCCTATAATCCAACTAGCTAGTTTCTAACCCCTATAATCCAACTAGCTAGTTTCTAACCCCTATAATCCAACTAGCTAGTTTCTAACCCCTATAATCCAACTAGCTAGTTTCTAACCCCTATAATCCAACTAGCTAGTTTCTAACCCCTATAATCCAACTAGCTAGTTTCTAACCCCCTATAATCCAACTAGCTAGTTTCTAACCCTATAATCCAACTAGCTAGTTTCTAACCCCTATAATCCAACTAGCTAGTTTCTAACCCCTATAATCCAACTAGCTAGTTTCTAACCCCTATAATCCAACTAGCTAGTTTCTAACCCCTATAATCCAACTAGCTAGTTTCTAACCCCTATAATCCAACTAGCTAGTTTCTAACCCCTATAATCCAACTAGCTAGTTTCTAACCCCTATAATCCAACTAGCTAGTTTCTAACCCCTATAATCCAACTTAGCTAGTTTCTAACCCCTATAATCCAACTAGCTAGTTTCTAACCCCTATAATCCAACTAGCTAGTTTCTAACCCCTATAATCCAACTAGCTAGTTTCTAACCCCTATAATCCAACTAGCTAGTTTCTAACCCCTATAATCCAACTAGCTAGTTTCTAACCCCTATAATCCAACTAGCTAGTTTCTAACCCCTATAATCCAGCTAGTTTCTAACCCTATAATCCAACTAGCTAGTTTCTAACCCCTATAATCCAACTAGCTAGTTTCTGACTCTTATAATCCAACTAGCTAGTTTCTAACCCCTATAATCCAACTAGCTAGTTTCTAACCCCTATAATCCAACTAGCTAGTTTCTAACCCCTATAATCCAACTAGCTAGTTTCTAACCCCTATAATCAAACTAGCTAGTTTCTAACCCTATAATCCAACTAGCTAGTTTCTAACCCTATAATCCAACTAGCTAGTTTCTAACCCCTATAATCCAACTAGCTAGTTTCTAACCCCTATAATCCAACTAGCTAGTTTCTAACCCCTATAATCCAACTAGCTAGTTTCTAACCCCTATAATTCAACTAGCTAGTTTCTAACCCCTATAATCCAACTAGCTAGTTTCTAAACCCCTATAATCCAACTAGCTAGTTTCTAACCCTATAATCCAACTAGCTAGTTTCTAACCCCTATAATCCAACTAGCTAGTTTCTAACCCCTATAATCCAACTAGCTAGTTTCTAACCCCTATAATCCAACTAGCTAGTTTCTAACCCCTATAATCCAACTAGCTAGTTTCTAACCCTATAATCCAACTAGCTAGTTTCTAACCCCTATAATCCAACTAGCTAGTTTCTAACCCCTATAATCCAACTAGCTAGTTTCTAACCCCTATAATCCAACTAGCTAGTTTCTAACCCCTATAATCCAACTAGCTAGTTTCTAACCCCTATAATCCAACTAGCTAGTTTCTAACCCCTATAATCCAACTAGCTAGTTTCTAACCCCTATAATCCAACTAGCTAGTTTCTAACCCCTATAATCCAACTAGCTAGTTTCTAACCCTATAATCCAACTAGCTAGTTTCTAACCCCCTATAATCCAACTAGCTAGTTTCTAACCCCTATAATCCAACTAGCTAGTTTCTGACCCCTATAATTCAACTAGCTAGTTTCTAACCCCTATAATCCAACTAGCTAGTTTCTAACCCCTATAATCCAACTAGCTAGTTTCTAACCCCTATAATCCAACTAGCTAGTTTCTAACCCCTATAATCCAACTAGCTAGTTTCTAACCCTTATAATCCAACTAGCTAGTTTCTAACCCCTATAATCCAACTAGCTAGTTTCTAACCCCTATAATCCAACTAGCTAGTTTCTAACCCTATAATCCAACTAGCTAGTTTCTAACCCCTATAATCCAACTAGCTAGTTTCTAACCCCCTATAATCCAACTAGCTAGTTTCTAACCCCTATAATCCAACTAGCTAGTTTCTAACCCCTATAATCCAACTAGCTAGTTTCTAACCCCTATAATCCAACTAGCTAGTTTCTAACCCCTATAATCCAACTAGCTAGTTTCTAACCCCTATAATCCAACTAGCTAGTTTCTAACCCCTATAATCCAACTAGCTAGTTTCTAACCCCTATAATCCAACTAGCTAGTTTCTAACCCCCTATAATCCAACTAGCTAGTTTCTAACCCCTATAATCCAACTAGCTAGTTTCTAACCCCTATAATCCAACTAGCTAGTTTCTAACCCCCTATAATCCAACTAGCTAGTTTCTAACCCTATAATCCAACTAGCTGGTTTCTAACCCCTATAATCCAACTAGCTAGTTTCTAACCCCTATAATCCAACTAGCTAGTTTCTAACCCCTATAATCCAACTAGCTAGTTTCTAACCCTATAATCCAACTAGCTAGTTTCTAACCCCTATAATCCAACTAGCTAGTTTCTAACCCCCTATAATCCAACTAGCTAGTTTCTAACCCCTATAATCCAACTAGCTAGTTTCTAACCCCTATAATCCAACTAGCTAGTTTCTAACCCTATAATCCAACTAGCTAGTTTCTAACCCCTATAATCCAACTAGCTAGTTTCTAACCCTATACTCCAACTAGCTAGTTTCTAACCCCTATACTCCAACTAGCTAGTTTCTAACCCCTATAATCCAACTAGCTAGTTTCTAACCCCTATAATCCAACTAGCTAGTTTCTAACCCCTATAATCCAACTAGCTAGTTTCTAACCCCTATAATCCAACTAGCTAGTTTCTGACTCCCTATAATCCAACTAGCTAGTTTCTAACCCCTATAATCCAACTAGCTAGTTTCTAACCCCTATAATCCAACTAGCTAGTTTCTAACCCCCTATAATCCAACTAGCTAGTTTCTAACCCCTATAATCCAACTAGCTAGTTTCTAACCCCTATAATCCAACTAGCTAGTTTCTAACCCCTATAATCCAACTAGCTAGTTTCTAACCCCTATAATCCAACTAGCTAGTTTCTAACCCCTATAATCCAACTAGCTGGTTTCTAACCCCTATAATCCAACTAGCTAGTTTCTAACCCCTATAATCCAACTAGCTAGTTTCTAACCCCTATAATCCAACTAGCTGGTTTCTAACCCTATAATTCAACTAGCTAGTTTCTAACCCCTATAATCCAACTAGCTAGTTTCTAACCCCTATAATCCAACTAGCTAGTTTCTAACCCCCTATAATCCAACTAGCTAGTTTCTAACCCCTATAATCCAACTAGCTAGTTTCTAACCCCTATAATCCAACTAGCTGGTTTCTAACCCCTATAATCCAACTAGCTAGTTTCTAACCCCTATAATCCAACTAGCTAGTTTCTAACCCTATAATCCAACTAGCTAGTTTCTAACCCCTATAATCCAACTAGCTAGTTTCTAACCCTATAATCCAACTAGCTAGTTTCTAACCCCCTATAATCCAACTAGCTAGTTTCTAACCTCCTATACTTCAACTAGCTAGTTTCTAACCCTATAATCCAACTAGCTAGTTTCTAACCCCTATAATCCAACTAGCTAGTTTCTAACCCCTATAATCCAACTAGCTAGTTTCTAACCCCCTATAATCCAACTAGCTAGTTTCCTAACCCCTATAATCCAACTAGCTAGTTTCTAACCCCTATAATCCAACTAGCTAGTTTCTAACCCCTATAATCCAACTAGCTAGTTTCTAACCCCTATAATCCAACTAGCTAGTTTCTAACCCCCTATAATCCAACTAGCTAGTTTCTAACCCCTATACTTCAACTAGCTAGTTTCTAACCCCTATAATCCAACTAGCTAGTTTCTAACCCCTATAATCCAACTAGCTAGTTTCTAACCCCTATAATCCAACTAGCTAGTTTCTAACCCTATAATCCAACTAGCTAGTTTCTAACCCCTATAATCCAACTAGCTAGTTTCTAACCCCTATAATCCAACTAGCTAGTTTCTAACCCCTATAATCCAACTAGCTAGTTTCTAACCCCTATAATCCAACTAGCTAGTTTCTAACCCCTATAATCCAACTAGCTAGTTTCTAACCCCTATAATCCAACTAGCTAGTTTCTAACCCCTATAATCCAACTAGCTAGTTTCTAACCCCCTATAATCCAACTAGCTAGTTTCTAACCCCTATAATCCAACTAGCTAGTTTCTAACCCCTATAATCCAACTAGCTAGTTTCTAACCCCCTATAATCCAACTAGCTAGTTTCTAACCCCCTATAATCCAACTAGCTAGTTTCTAACCCCTATAATCCAACTAGCTGGTTTCTAACCCCTATAATCCAACTAGCTAGTTTCTAACCCCCTATAATCCAACTAGCTGGTTTCTAACCCCTATAATCCAACTTCAGCTAGTTTCTAACCCCTATAATCCAACTAGCTAGTTTCTAACCCCTATAATCCAACTAGCTAGTTTCTAACCCCCTATAATCCAACTAGCTAGTTTCTAACCCCTATAATCCAACTAGCTAGTTTCTGACCCTATAATCCAACTAGCTAGTTTCTAACCCCTATAATCCAACTAGCTAGTTTCTAACCCCTATAATCCAACTAGCTGGTTTCTACCCCTATAATCCAACTAGCTAGTTTCTAACCCCTATAATCCAACTAGCTAGTTTCTAACCCCTATAATCCAACTAGCTAGTTTCTAACCCCTATAATCCAACTAGCTAGTTTCTAACCCCTATAATCCAACTAGCTAGTTTCTAACCCCTATAATCCCAACTAGCTAGTTTCTAACCCCTATAATCCAACTAGCTAGTTTCTAACCCTATAATCCAACTAGCTAGTTTCTAACCCCTATAATCCAACTAGCTAGTTTCTAACCCCTATAATCCAACTAGCTAGTTTCTAACTCCCTATAATCCAACTAGCTAGTTTCTAACCCCTATAATCCAACTAGCTAGTTTCTAACCCTATACTCCAACTAGCTAGTTTCTAACCCCTATACTTCAACTAGCTAGTTTCTAACCCCTATAATCCAACTAGCTAGTTTCTAACCCCTATAATCCAACTAGCTGGTTTCTAACCCCTATAATCCAACTAGCTGGTTTCTAACCCCTATAATCCAACTAGCTAGTTTCTAACCCCCTATAATCCAACTAGCTAGTTTCTAACCCTATAATCCAACTAGCTAGTTTTCTAACCCCTATAATCCAACTAGCTAGTTTCTAACCCCTATAATCCAACTAGCTGGTTTCTAACTCCCTATAATCCAACTAGCTAGTTTCTAACCCTATAATCCAACTAGCTAGTTTCTAACCCTATAATCCAACTAGCTGGTTTCTAACCCCCTATAATCCAACTAGCTAGTTTCTAACCCCTATAATCCAACTAGCTAGTTTCTAACCCCTATAATCCAACTAGCTAGTTTCTAACCCCTATAATCCAACTAGCTAGTTTCTAACCCCTATAATCCAACTAGCTAGTTTCTAACCCCTATAATCCAACTAGCTAGTTTCCTAACCATAACCCTATAATCCAACTAGCTAGTTTCTAACCCCTATAATCCAACTAGCTAGTTTCCAACCCCCTATAATCCAACTAGCTAGTTTCTAACCCCTATAATCCAACTAGCTAGTTTCTAACCCCTATAATCCAACTAGCTAGTTTCTAACCCCTATAATCCAACTAGCTAGTTTCTAACCCCTATAATCCAACTAGCTAGTTTCTAACCCCTATAATCCAACTAGCTAGTTTCTAACCCCTATAATCCAACTAGCTAGTTTCTAACCCCTATAATTCAACTAGCTAGTTTCTAACCCCTATAATCCAACTAGCTGGTTTCTAACCCCTATAATCCAACTAGCTAGTTTCTAACTCCCTATAATCCAACTAGCTAGTTTCTAACCCCTATAATCCAACTAGCTAGTTTCTAACCCCTTATAATCCAACTAGCTAGTTTCTAACCCCTATAATCCAATTCAGCTAGTTTCTAACCCTATAATCCAACTAGCTAGTTTCTAACCCCTATAATCCAACTAGCTAGTTTCTAACCCCCTATAATCCAACTAGCTAGTTTCTAACCCCTATAATCCAACTAGCTAGTTTCTAACCCTATAATCCAACTAGCTAGTTTCTAACCCCTATAATCCAACTAGCTAGTTTCTAACTCCTATAATCCAACTAGCTAGTTTCTAACCCCTATAATCCAACTAGCTAGTTTCTAACCCCTATAATCCAACAGCTAGTTTCTAACCCCTATAATCCAACTAGCTAGTTTCTAACCCTCTATAATCCAACTAGCTAGTTTCCTAACCCTATACTTCAACTAGCTAGTTTCTAACCCCTATAATCCAACTAGCTAGTTTCTAACCCCTATAATCCAACTAGCTAGTTTCTAACCCCTATAATCCAACTAGCTAGTTTCTAACCCCTATAATCCAACTAGCTGGTTTCTAACCCCTATAATCCAACTAGCTAGTTTCTAACCCCTATAATCCAACTAGCTAGTTTCTAACTCCTATAATCCAACTAGCTAGTTTCCCTAACCCCTATAATCCAACTAGCTAGTTTCTAACCCCTATACTTCAACTAGCTAGTTTCTAACCCCTATAATCCAACTAGCTAGTTTCTAACCCCCTATAATCCAACTAGCTAGTTTCTAACCCCCTATAATCCAACTAGCTAGTTTCTACCCCTATAATCCAACTAGCTAGTTTCTAACCCCTATAATCCAACTAGCTAGTTTCTAACCCCCTATAATCCAACTAGCTAGTTTCTAACCCCTATAATCCAACTAGCTGGTTTCTAACCCCTATAATCCAACTAGCTAGTTTCTAACCCCTATAATCCAACTAGCTAGTTTCTAACCCCTATAATCCAACTAGCTAGTTTCTAACTCCTATAATCCAACTAGCTAGTTTCTAACCCCTATAATCCAACTAGCTAGTTTCTAACCCCCTATAATCCAACTAGCTAGTTTCTAACCCTATAATCCAACTAGCTAGTTTCTAACCCCTATAATCCAACTAGCTAGTTTCTAACCCCTATAATCCAACTAGCTAGTTTCTAACCCCTATAATCCAACTAGCTAGTTTCTAACCCCCTATAATCCCAACTAGCTAGTTTCTAACCCCTATAATCCAACTAGCTAGTTTCTAACCCCTATAATCCAACTAGCTAGTTTCTAACCCCTATAATCGAACTAGCTAGTTTCTAACCCCTATAATCCAACTAGCTAGTTTCTAACCCCTATACTCCAACTAGCTAGTTTCTAACCCTATAATCCAACTAGCTAGTTTCTAACCCCTATACTCCAACTAGCTAGTTTCTAACCTCTATAATCCAACTAGCTAGTTTCAACCCCTATAATCCAACTAGCTAGTTTCTAACCCCCTATAATCCAAACTAGCTAGTTTCTAACCCCTATAATCCAACTAGCTAGTTTCTAACCCCTATAATCCAACTAGCTAGTTTCTAACCCCTATAATCCAACTAGCTAGTTTCTAACCCCTATAATCCAACTAGCTAGTTTCTAACCCCCTATAATCCAACCAGCTAGTTTCTAACCCCTATAATCCAACTAGCTAGTTTCTAACCCCTATAATCCAACTAGCTAGTTTCTAACCCCTATAATCCAACTAGCTAGTTTCTAACCCCTATAATCCAACTAGCTAGTTTCTAACCCCTATAATCCAACTAGCTAGTTTCTAACCCCTATAATCCAACTAGCTAGTTTCTAACCCCTATAATCCAACTAGCTAGTTTCTAACCCCTATAATCCAACTAGCTAGTTTCTGACTCTTATAATCCAACTAGCTAGTTTCTGACCCCTATACTTGAACTAGCTAGTTTCTAACCCCTATACTTCAACTAGCTAGTATCTATCCCCTATAATCCAACCAGCCCATTTGATAGCTAGCTCGAAAATAGAACTATGGGATAAAAAAATAAATAGACATACAGCTAAATATTTAAACGAGAAGACGCAAAGTAATTACAGTCCTTCACAGTAAATGTGGATCCTGTGAACTATAAGAGATGGGTTGGATCTCTGCCCCCTCTCCACCAAGCGTTGGTCTTGTTTTGAATGAAAGAAGAACCATCACTAATCCTGTCTCTGGATCAGTTACAGATATTGTAAAGCCATTCTGCACCAAACCTAACCCCTGCCAGATCAGATCAGCTCCTTGATGTCTGTAGGAGATGCAGAGACACTGATTATGTGTTTTCTGTTTTGTCTTCTGAACCACGACTAGACGCCCTCACTTCAACTGGAAATAAAACCAACAATAAATAAACCTAATAGAGTTTCAGTAAGTCAATTTAAAACAAGAATGTTTTCAATAAGACTTCAGACTCTGTTACTGTGGATGATAGAGTCCCCTCCCCCCTAACCAGGAAGTCATTATGACTCTAGTGACTGTGGATGATGGAGTCCCCTCCCCCTAACCAGGAAGTCATTATGACTCTAGTGACTGTGGATGATGGAGTCCCCTCCCCCTAACCAGGAAGTCAATATGACTCTAGTGACTGTGGATGATGGAGTCCCCTCCCCCTAACCAGGAAGTCATTATGACTCTAGTGACTGTGGATGATGGAGTCCCCTCCCCCTAACCAGGAAGTCATTATGACTCTAGTGACTGTGGATGATGGAGTCCCCTCCCCCTAACCAGGAAGTCATTATGACTCTAGTGACTGTGGATGATGGAGTCCCCTCCCCCTAACCAGGAAGTCATTATGACTCTAGTGACTGTGGATGATGGAGTCCCCTCCCCCTAACCAGGAAGTCAATATGACTCTAGTGACTGTCGATGATGGAGTCCCCTCCCCCTAACCAGGAAGTCATTCTGACTCTAGTGACTGTGGATGATGGAGTCCCCTTCCCCTAACCAGGAAGTCATTCTGACTCTAGTGACTGTGGATGATGGAGTCCCCTCCCCCTAACCAGGAAGTCATTATGACTCTAGTGACTGTGGATGATGGAGTCCCCTCCCCCTAACCAGGAAGTCATTCTGACTCTAGTGACTGTGGATGATGGAGTCCCCTCCCCCTAACCAGGAAGTCATTATGACTCTAGTGACTGTGGATGATGGAGTCCCCTCCCCTAACCAGGAAGTCATTCTGACTCTAGTGACTGTGGATGATGGAGTCCCCTCCCCCTAACCAGGAAGTCATTATGACTCTAGTGACTGTGGATGATAGAGTCCCCTCCCCCTAACCAGGATGTCAATATGAATCTAGTGACTGTCAATGATGGAGTCCCCTCCCCCTTAATCATAAAGTCATTATGACTAACTATCCCATCAAGCCTCTCACCCTGGGCTCCTCCTCCTCCTCCTCCCAGCCAGTAAGACGGACCAGACCATACCTCTAACAGAATATCGCTCTTCAAGACTATCAGTCACTAATGTGTTTCACAGGGCTTCAGAGGACCTGCGATTCCCTCCAACATTTACAACTGTCAAAATACTGCAGTCATCATATTAATTTCAGCTCATTTCCCATGGCCGTGTAACGGCGATATCACATCACCACATTCTGGTTGCAGCTGGACGTTGCAGGTGACATCATTTTGAGCAACTCTATGGTTCTCATGATACATTCTCTAAGACACAATACTTTCCCTGAGACGGGGAGTCAGTTCTCTCTGGGTGCCTTCGTTAGACAGAGTACTGGTCAACTTCATACATTCAACTTCTGGTAAGTTGTTGCGGAGGCAAAGCAACTACAGTGCAACTGTGCAATTGTGTGAAGTTGCTTCATGCAAAATCGTCCAAAGAAACCATGATAGCTTCTCTCCATTAAAGAATCAAAGACTTGAACAGTTTCCCTGTATCTACAATTAAACTGTCAAATCCCTATGCTTAAAACACCAACTGCCAACTTCATTCAAATCCTAGTAATGTTCTTCTGAAGTCATGACAATGTCATTAACCGAAGTGCAGTAATTATCAAAGCAGATCTTTTCCCATCAGACGGTGTGTTTGAGTTTATACTCTGGGACTTGATGTTAACATTTCAAAGTGTACGGTTCAGTTGACCCAATGCTCCAACCAGAGGCACAGTTAGCTCAGTCTTCCATCTTATGTAAGGTAACTCTGACAGCAGACGCCTCCTGACTACAGAGAGCTGACGTGTTTTGATCAGTGATTATCTCTCTCATGTTCAGAGGAAGATGGAAACCTCTGCTGGAGCTGTTAACCAAAGCCTTGGATGTGGAGACATGCCCCAGGGTCTCAGCTTTTCACCTTGAGTCTCCTCACACTGTATGAAAGATAAAGACTCCTGCCAACCACTAAACCCCACTCATCATACACAACCCAGCCCTTCTCAGGGAGAGAGAGAGAGAGAGAGAGAGAGAGAGAGAGAGAGAGAGAGAGAGAGAGAGATAGACAGAGAGAGAGAGAGACAGCGAGGAAGAGGCTTGTATAAAGGTGAAGAGGTAGAATTCACTATTAATTAGAGCCTAAATAAAGCAGTAATCCTGATCCATGTAGTGCTCTGGTCATAGTCATGAAGATTGTTAACAGTGTTAACAGCTAGGGGGCATTCCCCACACCACCCTGCTACCTGCCTCCTCCCCACACCACCCCTGCTACCCTGCTACCTGCCTCCTCCCCACACCACCCTGCTACCCTGCTACCCTGCTACCTGCCTCCTCCCCACACCACCCTGCTACCCCGCTACCTGCCTCCTCCCCACACCACCCTGCTACCCTGCTACCTGCCTCCTCCCCACACCACCCTGCTACCCTGCCTGCCTCCTCCCCACACCACCCCTGCTACCTGCCTCCTCCCACACCACCCTGCTACCCTGCTACCCTGCTACCTGCCTCCTCCCCACACCACCCTGCACCCCGCACCTGCCTCCTCCACACCACCCTGCTACCCTGCTACCTGCCTCCTCCCCACACCACCCTGCTACCCTGCTACCTGCCTCCTCCCCACACCACCCTGGTACCTGCCTCCTCCCCACACCACCCTGCTACCTGCCTCCCCACACCACCCTGACCCCGCTACCTGCCTCCTCCCCACACCACCCCTGCTACCCTGCTACCTGCCTCCTCCCCACACCACCCTGCTACCCTGGTACCTGCCTCCTCCCCACACCACCCTGCTACCTGCCTCCCCCCACCACCCTGGTACCTGCCTCTCCCACACCACCCTGCTACCCTGCTACCTGCCTCCTCCCCACACCACCCTGCTACCTGCTACCTGCCTCCTCCCCACACCACCCTGCACTGCCTCCTCCCAACCCTGCCGCTACCTGCCTCCTCCCCCACACCACCCTGGTACCTGCCTCCTCCCCACACCACCCTGCTACCCTGCTACCTGCCTGCCCCTCCCCACACCACCCTGCTACCCTGCCTCCTCCCCACACCACCTGCTACCCTGCTACCTGCCTCCCTCCCCACACCACCTCTGGTACCTGCCTCCTCCCCACACCACCCTGCTACCCTGCTAGACTGCCTCCTCCCACACACCACCCTGCTACCCTGGTACCTGCCTCCTCCCCACCACCCTGGTACCTGCCTCCTCCCGCCTCATACCCTGCTACCTGCCTCCTCCCCACACCACCCTGCTACCCTGCTACCTGCCTCCTCCCCACACCACCTGCTACCCTGCTACTGTCCCCACACCACCCCTGCTACCCTGTACCTGCCTCCTCCCCACACCACCCTGCTACCCTGCTACCTGCCTCCTCCCCACACCACCCTGCTACCCTGCTACCCTGCCCTCCTCCCCACACACACCCTGGTACCCTGCTACCTGCCTCCTCCCCACACCCTGCTACCCTGCTACCTGCCTCCTCCCCACACCACCCTGCTACCCTGCTACCTGCCTCCTCCCCACACCACCCTGCTACCCTGCTACCTGCCTCCTCCCCACACCACCCTGGTACCTGCCTCCTCCCCACACCACCCTGCTACCCTGCTACCTGCCTCCTCCCCACACCACCCTGCTACCCTGCTACCTGCCTCCTCCCCCACCACCGCTACCCTGCTTACCTGCCTCCTCCCCCACCACCCCTGGTCTGCCTCCTCCCCAACCCACGCTACCCTGCTACCCTGCTACCTGCCTCCTCCCCACACCACCCTGGTACCCTGTCCTCCTCCCCACACCACCCTGCACCTGCCTCCCCCACCCTGTCTACCTGCCTCCTCCCACACCACCCTGGTACCCTGCTACCTGCCTCCTCCCCACACCACCCTGCTACCTGCCTCACCCCACCCTGCTACCTGCCTCTCCCCACACCACCCGCTACCCTGCTACCTGCCTCCTCCCCACACCACCTTGGTACCGCTACCTGCCTCCTCCCACACCACTTGGTACCCTGCTCCGCCCCAACACCCTGCCTGCCTCTCCCCACACCACCCTGCTACCCTGCTACCTGCCTCCTCCCCCACACCACCCTGGTACCCTGCTACCTGCCTCCTCCCCCACACCCCAAACCCTGCTACCCCTGTTACCTGCCTCCTCCCCCACACCACCCTGCTACCCTGCTACCTGCCTCCTCCCCACACCACCCTGCTACCCTGCTACCTGCCTCCTCCCCCACACCACCCTGCTACCCTGGTACCTGCCTCCTCCCCCACACCACCCTGCTACCCTGCTACCTGCCTCCTCCCCACACCACCCTGCTACCCCGCTACCTGCCTCCTCCCCACACCACCCTGCTACCCTGCTGCCCTGCCTCCTCCCCACACACCTGCACCTGCTACCTGCCTCCTCCCCACACCACCCTGCTACCCTGCTACCTGCCTCCTCCCCCACACCACCCTGCTACCTGCCTCACCCACCGCCCCTGCTACCTGCCTCCTCCCCACACCACCCTGCTACCTGCCTCCTCCCCACACCACCCTGCTACCCTGCTACCTGCCTCCTCCCACACCACCCTGCTACCCTGCTACCTGCCTCCTCCCCACACCACCCTGCTACCCTGCTACCTGCCTCCTCCCCACACCACCCTGCTACCCTGCTACCTGCCTCCTCCCCACACCACCCTGCTACCCTGCTACCTGCCTCCTCCCCACACCACCGCCTTGACTACCCTGCTACCTACCTGCCTCCTCCCCACACCACCCCTGCTACCCTGCTACCTGCCTCCTCCCCACACCACCCCTGCTACCCTGCTACCCCGCTACCTGCCTCCTCCCCCACACCACCTCTGCTACCGCTACCTGCTCTGCCTCCTCCCACACCACCCTGCTACCCTGCTACCCTGCTACCTGCCTCCTCCCCCACACCCACCCTGCTACCCTGCTACCTGCCTCCTCCCCCACCACCCTACCCTGCTACCCTGCTACCTGCCTCCTCCACACCACCCTGCTACCCTGTACCTGCCTGCCTCCCCACACCACCCTGCTACCCTGCTACCTGCCTCCTCCCCACACCACCCTGCTACCCTGCTACCTGCCTCCTCCCCACACCACCCTGGTACCTGCCTCCTCCCCACACCACCCTGCCACCCTGCTACCCTGCTACCTGCCTCCTCCCCACACCACCCTGCTACCCTGCTACCTGCCTCCTCCCCACACCACCCTGCTACCCTGCTACCTGCCTCCTCCCCACACCACCCCTGCTACCCCGCTACCTGCCTCCTCCCCACACCACCTGCTACCCTGGTACCTGCCTCCTCCCACACCACCCTGCTACCCTGCTACCTGCCTCCTCCCCACATTACCCTGCTACCCTGCTACCTGCCTCCTCCCCACATTACCCTGCTACCCTGCCATAACTCTGTCTCCTCCCCACATTACCCTGCTACCCTGCTACCCTGCCATAACTCTGTCTCCTCACCCTCTGCCAGACATACTGTACGTGAGAAAGAATCTACTGATTATCTACTAAATATGTTTGTTCATGTCTGAGGAACAGCTCATATAATTGTGAGTCTATTTCCATTGTCCTCTGAGGGGGAGCTTAGACCAGCAGCTTATCTCAAAGAGCTCGTTATATTAACACCAGTAATTATGTGTTTTGCTGCTTTTTATGTGAGTCTGTTAGGGTAAGGTTCCATTAGGTTAGAGTTCTGTTAGGGTAGGGTTCCATTAGGTTAGAGTTCTGTTAGGGTAGGGTTCCATTAGGTTAGAGTTCTGTTAGGGTAGGGTTCCATTAGGTTAGAGTTCTGTTAGGGTAGGGTTTTAATGTTAGGGTAGGGTTAGGGTTTTGATGTTAGGGTAGGGTTCCATTAGGTTAGAGTTCTGTTAGGGTAGGGTTCCATTAGGTTAGAGTTCTGTTAGGGTAGGGTTCCATTAGGTTAGAGTTCTGTTAGGGTAGGGTTCCATTAGGTTAGAGTTCTGTTAGGGTAGGGTTCCATTAGGTTAGAGTTCTGTTAGGGTAGGGTTCCATTAGGTTAGAGTTCTGTTAGGGTAGGGTTCCATTAGGTTAGAGTTCTGTTAGGGTAGGGTTCCATTAGGTTAGAGTTCTGTTAGGGTAGGGTTCCATTAGGTTAGAGTTCTGTTAGGGTAGGGTTCCATTAGGGTTAGAGTTCTGTTAGGGTAGGGTTCCATTAGGTTAGAGTTCTGTTAGGGTAGGGTTCCATTAGGTTAGAGTTCTGTTAGGGTAGGGGTTCCATTAGGTTAGAGTTCTGTTAGGGTAGGGTTCCATTAGGTTAGAGTTCTGTTAGGGTAGGGTTCCATTGGGTTAGAGTTCTGTTAGGGTAGGGTTCCATAGGGTTAGAGTTCTGTTAGGGTAGGGTTCCATTAGGTTAGAGTTCTGTTAGGGTAGGGTTCCATTAGGTTAGAGTTCTGTTAGGGTAGGGTTCCATTAGGTTAGAGTTCTGTTAGGGTAGGGTTCCATTAGGTTAGAGTTCTGTTAGGGTAGGGTTCCATTAGGTTAGAGTTCTGTTAGGGTAGGGTTCCATTAGGTTAGAGTTCTGTTAGGGTAGGGTTCCATTAGGTTAGAGTTCTGTTAGGGTAGGGTTCCATTAGGTTAGAGTTCTGTTAGGGTAGGGTTTTAATGTTAGGGTAGGGTTAGGGTTTTGATGTTAGGGTAGGGTTCCATTAGGTTAGAGTTCTGTTAGGGTAGGGTTCCATTAGGTTAGAGTTCTGTTAGGGTAGGGTTCCATTAGGTTAGAGTTCTGTTAGGGTAGGGTTCCATTAGGTTAGAGTTCTGTTAGGGTAGGGTTCCATTAGGTTAGAGTTCTGTTAGGGTAGGGTTCCATTAGGTTAGAGTTCTGTTAGGGTAGGGTTCCATTAGGTTAGAGTTCTGTTAGGGTAGGGTTCCATTAGGTTAGAGTTCTGTTAGGGTAGGGTTCCATTAGGTTAGAGTTCTGTTAGGGTAGGGTTCCATTAGGTTAGAGTTCTGTTAGGGTAGGGTTCCATTAGGTTAGAGTTCTGTTAGGGTAGGGTTAGGGTTTTGATGTTAGGGTAGGGTTTTGATGTTAAGGTAAGGTTAGGGTTTTGATGTTAGGGTAGGGTTAGGGTTTTGAGTAGGGTTAGGGTTTTGATGTTAAGGTAAGGTTAGGGTTTTGAGTAGGGTTAGGGTTTCGATGTTAGGGTAGGGTTTTGATGTTAGGGTAGGGTTAGGGTTTTGATGTTAGGGTAGGGTTTTGATTGTAGGGTTTGATGTTAGGGTAGGGTTCCTTGATGTTAGAGTTTGCTGTTAGGGTAGGGTTAGGGTTTTGATGTTAGGGAGGGTTTTGATGTTAGGGTAGGGGTGGGGTTTTGATGTTAGGGTAGGGTTTTGATGTTAGGGTAGGGTTTCTGATGTTAGGTTAGGGTTTTGATGTTAGGGTAGGTTAGGGTTTGATGTTAGGGTAGGGTTTTGATGTTAGGGTAGAGGTTTTGATGTTAGGGTAGGTTTGATGTTAGGGTAGGGTTAGGGTTTTGATGTTAGGTGTAGGGTTTTCATGTTAGGTAGGGTTCTGATGTTAGGGAGGGTTTTGATGTTAGGGTAGGGGTTAGGGTTTTGATGTTAGGTAGGGTTTTGATGTTAGGGTAGGGTTTTGATGTTAGGGTAGGGTTTTGATGTTAGGGTAGGGTTTTGATGTTAGGGTAGGGGTTTTGATGTTAGGGTAGGGTTTTGATGTTAGGGTAGGGTTTTGATGTTAGGGTAGGGTTAGGGTTTTGACTGTTAGGGTAGGGTTTTGATGTTAGGTTAGGGTTTTGCTGTTAGGTAGGGTTAGGGTTTTGATGTTAGGGTAGGGTTTCGATGTTAGGGTAGGGTTTTGATGTTAGGGTAGGGTTTTGATGTTAGGTTAGGGTTTTGATGTTAGGTAGGGTTGAGGGTTTTGATGTTGGTAGGGTTTTGATGTTAGGCAGGGTTTTGATGTTAGGTAGGGTTTTGATGTTAGGGTAGGGGTTTTGATGTTAGGGTAGGGTTTGATGTTAGGGTAAGGTTAGGGTTTTGATGTTAGAGTAGGGTTTTGATGTTAGGGTAGGGGTTTTGATGTTAGGGTAGGGTTTTGATGTTAGGGTAGGGTTTTGATGTTAGGGTAGGGTTGTTTGATGTTAGGTAGGGGTTTTGATGTTAGGTAGGGTTTTGATGTTAGGGTAGGGTTTTGATGTTAGGGTAGGGTTTGATGTTAGGGTAGGGTTTTGATGTTAGGAGTTGGGGTTTTGATGTTAGGGTAGGGTTTTGATGTTAGGGTAGGGGTTTTTGATGTTAGGTAGGGGTTTTGATGTTAGGGTAGGGTTTTGATGTTAGGGTAGGGTTTTGATGTTAGGGTAGGGGTTTTGATGTTAGGGTAGGGTTTTGATGTTAGGGTAGGGTTTTGATGTTAAGGGTAGGGTTTTGATGTTAGGTAGGGGTTTTGATGTTAGGGTAGGGTTTTGATGTTAGGTAGGGGTTTTGATGTTAGGTAGGGTTTTGATGTTAGGGTAGGGTTTTGATGTTAGGGGTAGGGGTTTTGATGTTAGGGGGTAGGGTTTTGATGTTAGGGTAGGGTTTTGATGTTAGGGTAGGGTTTTGATGTTAGGGTAGGGTTTTGATGTTAGGGTAGGGCTTTTGATGTTAGGCAGGGTTTTGATGTTAGGGTGGGGGTTTGATGTTAGGGTAGGGTTTTGATGTTAGGGTAGGGTTTTGATGTTAGGGTAGGGTTTTGATGTTAGGGTAGGGTTTTGATGTTAGGGTAGGGTTTTGATGTTAGGGTAGGGTTTTGATGTTAGGGTAGGGGTTTGATGTTAGGGTAGGGTTTTGATGTTAGGGGTAGGGTTTTGATGTTAGGGTAGGGTTTGATGTTAGGGTAGGGGTTTTGATGTTAGGGTAGGGGTTTTGATGTTAGGGTAGGGTTTTGATGTTAGGGTAGGGTTTTGATGTTAGGGTAGGGTTTTGATGTTAGGGTAGGGTTTTGATGTTAGGGTAGGGGTTTGATGTTAGGTAGGGTTTTGATGTTAGGGTAGGGTTTTGATGTTAGGGTAGGGTTTTGATGTTAGGGTAGGGTTTTGATGTTAGGGTAGGGTTTTGATGTTAGGGTTAGGGTTTTGATGTTAGGGTAGGGTTTTGATGTTGGGGTAGGGAGTTTGATGTTAGGGTAGGGTTTTGATGTTAGGGGTAGGGTTTTGATGTTAGGGTAGGGTTTTGATGTTAGGGTAGGGTTTTGATGTTAGGTGGGGTTTTGATGTTAGGGTAGGGTTTTGATGTTAGGGGGTTTGATGGGGTAGGGTTTTGATGTTAGGGTAGGGTTTTGATGTTAGGGTAGGGTTTTGATGTTAGGGTAGGGTTTTGATGTTAGGGTAGGGTTTTGATGTTAGGGTAGGGTTTTGATGTTAGGGTAGGGTTTTGATGTTAGGGTAGGGTTTTGATGTTAGGGTAGGGGTTTTGATGTTAGGGTAGGGTTTTGATGTTAGGGTAGGGTTTTGATGTTAGGGTAGGGTTTTGATGTTAGGGTAGGGTTTTGATGTTAGGGTAGGGTTTTGATGTTAGGTAGGGGTTTTGATGTTAGGGTAGGGTTTTGATGTTAGGGTAGGGTTTTGATGTTAGGGTAGGGTTTTGATGTTAGGGGTAGGGTTTTGATGTTAGGGTAGGGTTTTGATGTTAGGGTAGGGTTTTGATGTTAGGGTAGGGTTTTGATGTTAGGGTAGGGTTTTGATGTTAGGGTAGGGTTTTGATGTTAGGGTAGGGTTAGAGACCTAATAACAGGATGAGTGCTAGTACATCAGAAGACCTTTATGTTGTTGTTTTATGTTGGAAATCCTCTGAGCACCAGGACTCACTACAACGGTATTACACTGAGGTTATGGGAGCTTATCATCAAATCTTCCCTTCTTTTCTTGTATTATTCATTTGGGCCCCCCCCTCCCCCCCTCTCCTGCCTCCCCCAGGCCCAGGGATCAGTAGGGGGGAGCTGGGGAGAGGTTTCTTTGTTTCTCTCCACAGTCAGGGGAACTCTGCCAGCAAGAGCATGGCCTCTTGTCCCCGAGGACGGACTGAGACATAGAGAAAGGCTCCATCTCACAGACTTGGCACTGAGAGACATAGAGAAAGGCTCCATCTCACAGACTTGGCACTGAGAGACATAGAGAAAGGCTCCATCTCACAGACTTGGTACTGAGAGACATAGAGAAAGGCTCCATCTCACAGACTTGGCACTGAGAGACATAGAGAAAGGCTCCATCTCACAGACTTGGTACTGAGAGACATAGAGAAAGGCTCCATCTCACAGACTTGGCACTGAGAGACATAGAGAAAGGCTCCATCTCACAGACTTGGCACTGAGAGACATAGAGAAAGGCTCCATCTCACAGACTTGGCACTGAGAGACATAGAGAAAGGCTCCATCTCACAGACTTGGCACTGAGAGACATAGAGAAAGGCTCCATCTCACAGACTTGGCACTGAGAGACATAGAGAAAGGCTCCATCTCACAGACTTGGCACTGAGAGACATAGAGAAAGGCTCCATCTCACAGACTTGGCACTGAGAGACATAGAGAAAGGCTCCATCTCACAGACTTGGCACTGAGAGACATAGAGAAAGGCTCCATCTCACAGACTTGGCACCGAGAGACATAGAGAAAGGCTCCATCTCACAGACTTGGTACTGAGAGACATAGAGAAAGGCTCCATCTCACAGACTTGGTACTGAGAGACATAGAGAAAGGCTCCATCTCACAGACTTGGCACTGAGAGACATAGAGAAAGGCTCCATCTCACAGACTTGGCACTGAGAGACATAGAGAAAAGGAATGGAGTGTGGAGGAGAGAGGAGAGGAGAGGAGAGGAGAGGAGAGGAGAGGAGAGGAGAGGAGGGGAGAGGAGAGGAGAGGAGAGGAGAGGAGAGGAGAGCTGGATCATGTAAAGACAGAGACAATCTGATGGAGACTCAGCCAGGCAAGTTAATACATTATCGATTATCAGACTCTCTCAGCCAGGCAGAACAATACATTATCGATTATCAGACTGTCTCAGACTGTCTTAGACTGTCTCAGACTCTCTCAGCCAGGCAGGACAATACATTATTTACTGTCTCAGCCTGGCAGGACAATACATGATCTATTATCAGACTTTCTCAGCCAGGCAGGACAATACATGATCTATTATCAGACTCTCTCAGACTCTCTCAGCCAGGCAGGAGAATCCATTATCTATCATCAGATTCTCTCAGACTCTCTAAGCCAGGCAGGAGAATACATTATCCATCGTCACTCAGTTGAAACATTATCTACCCTGTTGTTGTTTATTTCATCACATTGGTTTACACTTAAATAAGGAACCGGTTTTTCAATACTTTGCATCATTTAAGATATTGAATGTTGTCTGATTTTTTTGTTGAGAAAGTGCTATTATGAAGGTAACTCACTGTATTTTGTCAGGAGTGTGTGTGTGTGTGTGAGCGAGAGAGAGAGAGAGAGAGAAAGAGAGAGAGAGAGAGAGAGAGAGAGAGAGAGAGAGAGAGAGAGAGAGAGAGAGAGAGAGAGAGAGAGAGAGAGAGAGAGAGAGAGAGAGAGAGAGAGAGAGAGAGAGAGAGAGAGAGAGAGAGAGAGAGAGAGAGAGAGAGAGAGAGAGAGAGAGAGAGACAGAGACAGAGAGATGTTCTAGCTGTTCTCTCTCTCTCCTCCAGGTAGGTGGAGGTGATGTTCTAGCTGTTCTCTCTCTCCTCCAGGTAGGTGGAGGTGATGTTCTAGATGTTCCCTTCCCTGCTGGTTATTGGTCATCGTGCTCGGAGCTCAGGGCTACTGCTGCATGCGTCACTTTCACAGATGCAGGATGAACAAAACGACCCTTTATCACCACGTCTAACTACAGAATGTGAAAATATTTAATTTGATGAAAGTGTGATGTGGCTAAAGGTCTCCCTGTGCTTTTAACACTGTAATACAGTCCTGATGAGGAGGAGGCTGCTTCAGGTAGTTTAACATTCCTCCTGTGTTGTGACAACAGCTTACAGAAGAGGTCTGATGTGGTCGGAGGCTTTCCTCTGTGTGTTTGATATGAAGAGCTGCTGTAATGGCACCGTTGTTCGGTTCACACAGCAGCACTCCATGAGAGGATTAAACTAACATTCCAGCTAATCTCTCCTGTCAGACAACGGCGCTCCAAAGAAACAAAAAGAAAATGGATGTCTTTATTCAGACGCTTTCAGAGGTTCCCAAGCGCAACGGGAACTCAAATATCTCCCGCATGAGATATACACAAGGATTATTTTAAACAGACAAACACTAATCATGACAAGAGTGTTAATTATGTTGCCAGGGTTGACTGGTGGCTGCCTCTGAACTGACAGACAGATTAACTGAAGGTTGAGTAATCTGCTCTCACAGACAGGGCTGCTTTGATAAACTTGACTAAGTATCCATGTCTCCTACTGTACAAGATGTGTTCTTGATGGGAAAAGGACAATCCTAATTATAACAGCATTTTTTTTGTTTTGAACTGTTCACTAGTTTGGGCTGATGAGGTAACCACCATGGTATTCTTCCAAAAGATATTGGGCTGATGAGGTAACCACCATGGTATTCTTCCAAAAGATATTGGGCTGATGAGGTAACCACCATGGTATTCTTCCAAAAGATAAAGAGACAAAATAGAACTTCTAGAAGTTGTTTCAATCCTGGGCTGTTTCAATCCCGGGCTGTTTCAATCCTGCTGATTACCCTAGAATTCAGGATTATTCTGTGTATATTAAACATTGTAATCAGGCGGCCTGCCCCCATTCATTAACCCCCAGAGATACGGTAGTGACTTCTAACTCCAACCCCTACAGCATGAGCTCATGAAGTAACTATCTCCTTAAATATGTAAAGTATATAGTTAAAACCAGAGAGTGATTATGGCTTAAATCTAAAACTCTACTCCTGGATATATTCTACACTGAGATCCATTTAAAACATTCCCTTATCTGCCTTAACAAGCGGAAGAAAGTTCATATCCAAACTGCTGAGAGTCCATTTGTTGAGGTTGTAATAAAAGAGGCCTCTTCATATTTCACAGTGAGTTAACCTCTGTAGAGAGCTGAGCCAGGGAAGGAACAGGGAAGTGATCCTCCACCAGGGAAGGAACAGGGAAGTGATCCTCCAATAGTAAGCTCCACCAGGGAAGGAACAGGGAAGTGATCCTCCAATAGTAAGCTCCACCAGGGAAGGAACAGGGAAGTGATCCTCCAATAGTAAGCTCCACCAGGGAAGGAACAGGGAAGTGATCCTCCAATAGTAAGCTCCACCAGGGAAGGAACAGGGAAGTGATCCTCCAATAGTAAGCTGCACCAGGGAAGGAACAGGGAAGTGATCCTCCAATAGTAAGCTGCACCAGGGAAGGAACAGGGAAGTGATCCTCCAATAGTAAGCTGCACCAGGGAAGGAACAGGGAAGTGATCCTCCAATAGTAAGCTGCACCAGGGAAGGAACAGGGAAGTGATCCTCCAATAGTAAGCTCCACCAGGGAAGGAACAGGGAAGTGATCCTCCAATAGTAAGCTGCACCAGGGAAGGAACAGGAAGTGATCCTCCAACAGTAAGCTCCACCAGGAAGGAACAGGGAAGTGATCCTCCAATAGTAAGCTCCACCAGGGAAGGAACAGGGAAGTGATCCTCCAATAG